>NW_028289049.1:786840-973681 GCF_059628265.1 Tinamus guttatus
TCCCTTCTCTTGAAATGCTTCTTCTTTTTCAGCTTCCCAGATCCCAAGATGGTGTAATTATATTCCGATGTGACATAAGGTATCTCTCCCTCAATTCCTTGCTGGAAAATAATAGGAACAGAGGAAGAAATGGAGGAAATTGCATCTTCAGCTAGAACATAGTCCTTTTTTTCCTCTAAAGAGGCTGAAAAAGCCCTCAGGTGAAAAGCAGTTAAGGTGTCACTGAACAAACCCCACTGAAAGCTGAAAACTGGGAAGAACACTCTTCCCTTTTTTCCTTTTTTTTTTTTTTTTTTTCAAATGCATTAAGGACAATCCCCAGGAGGATAACCTCCACACACGAGAGCCTAAGAAAAGGCAGGACAGAGCCAGGTTTACCTCACACGCAGTTCTCACCTGGCTCACAAGAACACAGTTGGGAACAGCGATATTCCCAAGCAGCAGGCAGTTCACCAGCCTCAGGTTCTCAGGAGCAACTGGTGTCAGAATGTGGTAGAGCTTCCTCTCCATGTCAACCCCACGGACAATTCCTTGGAAACACACACAAAGTTCAGTCTTAGACCCGTGACTTAATTCAGACTTGTACAACTGCTGTGCACAGAGGAAGCTCCTCGAATAGAGGGTTTTTCCAGAACCTGCTTTTCCAGGTGCTCACGCTGCCCTCCTGCAGCACCGCGAGCCGCTGCTCGTCACTCACCGAAGCCAAGGCAGTCGCAGAGCGGCGTCTGCGTCAGCAGGACCGGCCCGTCCGTCTGCGATCGGACGGCGTCCGGTATCTGGCACAGGCCGACCCAGCTGGCGTTCACGGCGTACATGATGTTGGTAGGAGCGACGTCGGTGTGGATAACCCTGAGTGCAACAGCATTAAAAGGCACCTAGGGAAGAAAACGCGCAGACCATCAGCTCCTCGGCCACGCAGGTCCGTTTTTCAGAGATGAGGCTGGGTACACAAAACCCGAGAGCTCCCGACCCACACACTGTGACACACGAACTCTGCCCACGGACGCTCCAGCAAAAGCCTCCTTTAAGGGTGCTGAATTTATTTATTTTGCCTCCTTGTAGTTCACAGCACAAGCAAAACCCCAAATTACCAAAAACCTCCCTGCAACAGCCCCAAGCCCTCCAAAACCCTCAGTTTACCTGATACGGCACAAGACTATGCAGTGGGAGTGCCGAGCTCAAGCCTGCAGGCTGCAGCTGGCCAAGGTAACCCAGGATTGCCATGTCACGTAGGATACTGCTGTGCACCCGCCTGGGAAAATAATCACAAGACACCAAGAAAAGGCAACGTATACAACAAAGTCAGCTGCTATTTCCTAGTAGCTTAAATTTTAATTCTTCTCATGCTTAAGAAAACTTACAACCGCACACTTATTCACTCTAAGAGTACCCAAGGCGTACTAGAATATTACTTCAGCTTCCAGAAGGCATTAATAAACAAAATTGTTTTTTAAAAAAAAAATCCCTACAGGGAGGCGAGGAAGAATTAGGATGCCGAGAAGAGCAGATTTTGGATATCCACACAGACTGACACAGAAAGAAGCTGGGAGACAGCGACTGCCACGTGGCTCTGGGCTAAGAACATTTCCGTGGAGCTCCTTATCCTCCACACAGCACCGACTTCCTACTTACGCTTCACCCGCAGCTCCCGCTCGAGGGAATTCCGGATGGATATACAGCAACTTATAGTCGGGAGCCGACGCGTCTCCGTCCCCGTCGGGGGCCTTCCAGCCCTCCGGCCCGCTCGCGCCCACCTGCTTGCTCTTGGGCTGCTGCTGGCCCTTCGTGTACAGGCCAGGGGCAACGCGCACGGCCTCGGCGCTCAGCGGAGCCATGGCTCTCCAGTCGCTGACGTCCATCTGCACGACGTGGCTGGGCGACAGCAGCCGAATCAGGTCGGTCAGCAGCAGCAACCCCTCGCCTTTAGGGAGGAGAGGAAACGGCGTTGCTCCGCTTGTGCCAACGAGCCCGAACACCCATTGCAAGACAGTAACACCAGCTCCATCACAAGGGGTGAGCTCTAGTCTCTAGTTCCAGATCTAGAAAGTGCCGTGATACAGATTACAAAGGTCATTCTGCATCATCTCGTAAGAGGTTTATGCTGCTTACCTTTCACCCAGCCCATGGTGTTGATGACCAAGGGCACTTCCTTCTTGTACGAGTTGAACACGTACTTCACTACATCGAAGTATCTTTCGGAGTCCTGCTCGCAGCTCGTCTGTCCGTAATACACCATCTTCCGCGGCGTGCGCTGATGAGTGAACGGCGGCCCTGGAACGGGGAACGCTTTGGTTGCTGCGGGGCTTCAAAACAAAGCTCCCCTCCCTATAGCATGTACATGCAATCTCCCCTGAAATAGACTCAGAGGTGTCTTTTCCTTGCAATTTGCTAAGAGTCATTCCCCTGCAGCCGGCATCTGAGGAAAAGTTTTGCCTCTCCTGCACAAGTCTGCACTGTGCTCCGAGCAGCATCCCCAGCTTGCATGAACCTGCTTCGTATTTCACCTCGAACTAGACCTCGAGCTTCACCTCAAACTAGACTAGTATCTGTACACCTTCTACAGATACTAAAGAATGAGAAAGATTTTCCCAAATAGACACTGCAAATCTGAAATCTGGCAATCTGCTTTTTCTTGCCACAACCTGCTCCACCCGCTTCTGAACAAGTATTTTCTCTCATCTAAAACAGACAAAACAAACCAGGAGAACAACTCTGTGTTCCTTAAGAAGACTTGCAGGGAATACTCCCCCAACTTTGCCTTTACTCTGCCTAGGTACTGCAGCAGACACGGCTAGTTCTCCCCAAGGACAGTTTCTACTCAGAAAGCGCCTTCTGAGAAGGAAACCAGGTTCTGGCAAGAGCAGAAAGCGCCAATATTCTTACCAAGAAATGGCTCCGTTACGTTAGTTAAAGACACACATCCAGGCGGTGTAAACTCAGTTTGACCTATATCACATTCCAGATACTCAACGGAGGGAAGGCTGCAATAAAAGAACCCAGTGCATTAGCTCCCACCAAAGAGAAAAAGGGCACAACTTGCAAAATATCAGAGGCAGAACCTAATTTTGATCAAGGTCATCAAAGTTAAGTTCTCAGAACATAAACTAACACTTGACTCTCTCGTTCCTTGTCCTGGAGGAACAGGATGATCAGGCGGGCAAGGTCACCAGAGGCTGTACTAACCCCCTCTCCGTGTTACCTGGGCACTTCAAGACCAACTATGAGATTTACAACAGCTTTATCTTAGACAAGGAACGATCACAAGAACAAGCTTCCAGACGCTGTTGTGCCAGGAAGCTTGGAAGACCCTAACAAACTTTATTTAACAATTGCACCAACTTGGAAGACCCTAACAAACTTTATTTAACAATTGCACCAACATCCTTTCTAAGTACTCAACTTCAAGACAGTAACGTGGAAGTCATATATATATATATATTTTATTTTTCCTTACCCTAAGCTTAGAAGTAGGAAGTAGAAAAAAACTCACTGGTTCAGTAGCAGGTTAATTAGGTATCTGTTAAACGTTGATTTCCCAACGTTTTTTGGACCACACACCATAATCACAGGGGCACCTTCATCTTCCACTGGAAAGACAAACACACTCTGAAACAGACCAGCACCCTGAGGTGCTTGGATGTCTGTTTTACATAAAAGGCAAAAGAACAACAGCAACAGCCTCCCGGTTTCCCTACCCTCCACGAAGGGGGTCGGAACGAGAGCTCCGACGCCAAGGCGGGGAGCGCCGGTGCATCCCGCCCAAGGCGGGGAGAGCTCCAACACCAGCACCATTTATGAACACCCCCCAAAATGGGCCCTTCTCCCCACAAAGGGCCGTCCCCCCGGCTGCAGCCGGGTAGGGCCCTCCTCCCCGCGAGCAGCGCG
The DNA here is from genome assembly GCF_059628265.1 of Tinamus guttatus. Classification (NCBI taxonomy): domain Eukaryota; kingdom Metazoa; phylum Chordata; class Aves; order Tinamiformes; family Tinamidae; genus Tinamus; species Tinamus guttatus. Next base: position 790,726 of record NW_028289049.1, read on the forward strand.
TGGCGCTCACCGCAGCACGCCCGCACCAGCTCCTCCAGGGCCAGGCACATGCTCTCCGACAGCAGCAGGCCGCGCTCCGCGCCGCACTTGACGATGCCGACGGACGCCAGCACCGCGTCTTCGGGCGTGAAGCCGGGCGCCGCGCTCTTCTGCGCGCGGAGGGAGGGCGTGAGGCGGCGCGCGGCGCCCGGGGCGCCCGCGGGGCCGCGGGGCTCACCTGGGCCTCGAAGAGGCGCACGTGCTGCGGCAGGCTGAGCAGGAAGCGCGTCTGCGGCGTGTCCAGGTGCTCCAGCAGCACCACGGCGCACTGCGGCGAGAAGCGCGCCATCATCTTGAGCCGCCCCTCTGCAAGGCCGACACGACACGCGCGGCCGTCAGCGGGCGCCGCCGGCCGCTAACGGCACCGGCCGCGGCGCCCCCCGGCCCCACTCACGGCGGACGACGCCGCGCAGGCGCATGGCGGCGCGCACGGCGCAGCGGAGGCGGCGCAGCTGCGCGGCGGGCGGCGGCGGCGCCGGCAGCGCCTCGATGGCGAGCGCGCAGTGCGTGCGCGGCGAGAAGAGCGGCTGGCCCGGCTGGTGCGGCGCCACGGCGAAGCCCAGCACGCGCACGGCGCCGTACAGGCACGTGAGGCGGCACTTCCCGCTGAACGTCAGCGCCTGCGGGGCACGGCGGTGAGGCGGCGGCGGCGGCAGCGGGGGGCGGCCCGCCCGGCCCGGCCGCGCTCACCTGCTGCGGCGCCAGCAGCAGCACGGCGGAGCCCTCGGCCCCCTCCACGGCGGCGAGCTCCGCCTCGGCGGGCGGCACCATGCCGGCGCGCACGAAGGACTCGGCGAAGTCGCGCCAGGCGGCCTCGGCGCGGGCGGTGGCGGTGGCGGCGCGCGGCGGGGCCCGGCGCGGGCGGCGCAGCAGCGGGCGGCGGAGCAGCGGGCCGCGCCGCGCGGGCATGGCCGCCTCCGCCGCCCTCCTCCGCCGCCGGCTCTCGCGAGAGCGCCGCGCCGCGGGCGGCCGTTCTCGCGAGAGCGCCGCAGCCCCGCCCCCCGCGCAACGTCCGCGCGCCTCGCATGCAAATGTCACCTCGGCCCCGCATTATGCAAATGAGCACACCTGCCGCGCCACGCCCCTATGCAAATCGTGCGTGGTTCCGCCCCTATGCAAATTTGCCCGCTGGCCCCGCCCCCACACAAATGTTGGCGCTAAGGGGCGCTGCTGTCGCTGCGTCCCCCGCAGCGCCGTGTCCGTGTCTGTGTCCATGTCCGTGTCCGTGTCCGTGTCCATGGCCGTGTCCATGGCCGTGGCCGTGTCTGTGTCCGTGCTGCCGCCCGCCCTGCTCCGCCTCAGCCCCTGCAGTGCCACGGCCGCCTTCGTCAGGGATGGCGACTACACCATCGCTGTGCTCTTCCCCATACACGGGCTGCTGCCACGGGCTACCACCCACCCGCAGGTGGAGGCCTGTGACAAGTGAGTGAGCTGTGACAGGGTGCCTGGGACTGTGGCGGGAGGGTGACAGGGTCCCCGGGGCTGTGGTAGAGGGCGACAGGGTCCCCAGGGCTGTGACTGGCTCCGTGGGCGCCAGCAGGACCGTGCCGGGTCCCTCGTGCAGCCCCTGTGCTGCTCTCGGCTTACCCTGGCCACAAGCTGCGTCCGCGCAGCGCCCGTGCCCTCGAGAGCCACGGCTACCACCTCTTCCAGACCATGCGGCTCACCGCGGAGGAGATCAACAACCCCAGCAGCCTCCTCCCCAACGTCTCCTTGGGCTACGACATCTACGACACGTGCTCGCAGTCGGCCAACGTGCACGCGACACTGCGCGCGCTTGCACCGAAGGGGCAGCGCAGCATCCCGGTGCTGCCGGCCCTCAGGCACCGCGAGCCCGCGGCCGTGGCTGTCATGGGGCCGACAGCACCGCGAGCTGCCCGGCGCCTGCAGCGAGGCGCGGAGCGCGGCGCTCGCGCTGCTGCCGCACGCGGGGAGCTCGGCGTGCGCGGCGCCGTGCGCGCTCCTCGGCGGCGCCTTCCTGCCGCGCGCTCCCGCGCCGTGAGCCGGGCCCGGCGCCGCCCGCGCATCCGGCGCGCCCGCGGCGTCACGTCCGCCGGGGCGGCGATGGCGGCGGCGGCGGCGCACGGCGCGCGCGTCCTGCGCGAGCTGAACCGGCAGCGCGCGGCCGGGCTCTTCTGCGACGCGACGCTGGGCGTGGGCGGGCGCGAGTTCCGCGCGCACTGGCCCGTGCTCGCCAGCTGCTCGCGCTTCTTCCGCGCGCGCGGCGGCCCGGGCGGCGCGGCGCGCGTGGCGCTGCCCGACGGCCTCGCCGACACCTTCCAGCTGCTGCTCGACTTCTTCTACACGGGCCGGCTGGCGCTCACGGCGCACAACCGCGCGCGCCTGCTGGCCGCCGCCGAGCAGCTCGGCGTGCCCGACGCCGTGGCGCTCTGCCGCGCCTTCCGCCCCGCCGCGCGCGCGCGCCGCCCCCCGCGCCCCGCCGCGCGCGCCCGCAGCGCCGCCGGCACCGGGACCGGCACCGGCAGCGGCACCGCCAGCGCCCCCGGCTCCGGCAGCGCGGAGGCGGCGCCGGACTCGCACGGGGACGCCCCCCTCCCACCGCCGCCGGAGCCACCGGAGCCGCCGGGCTCTGGCACCGACCCCGCTGCTGCCGCCGCTGCCGAGGAGAAGCCGCCGCACGCGCAGAAGATGCTGGTGGCGGGGAAGGGACCTGGTGATGCGGCGGAGCTGCCCGTGACCCCAGCGAGCGGCAAGGGCGTCGCTGCGCCCGTCGAGTGCCCCACGTGCCACAAAACCTTCCTCAGCAAATACTACCTGAAGGTGCACAACAGGTAACCGCCTCGTGCCTTCCTGCGCCGCCCGCACGCCGCCCCCGCCGCGATGCCGCCACGGTGAGAGCCTCGGCATGGTCTGCCGGGCGCCCGGCCAGGCAGGGGCCCCTGTCCACGGCAGGCCGAGGTCGGAGCCAACTACCCGAGAGAGCAGTGCCGCTGCGAACGCTCCCCCCTTGATCCACGTGGGGCTTCTGGGTGTCCACGAGGCAGTCCCCAGGTTCAGGACGAGGGTGCGCAGCAGGGCCGCGCAAAGCAGAGCGTGAGGGTGCCGAGAGGCCGTGCCTCGCGTCCATGCCCTTTGCATGGCGCTTCCCAACGGGCGCCCACAGCGAGGGAGCGCGGCACGGGCTGCCACACGGAGCGGCCGCGAGGCACCGCGGCGGGGGCTGGCCCGCTGCCCGCAGGGACCGGCGCCGCGTTGTCCGCACCGGACACCTGCAGGGGATGCCGTGGCCTGGGGCTTGGCCGGGCAGCGCCCGTCAGGGCGCTCGGGAGCACCTTGGAGCGCCCGCACGTTGGGGAGCTGCGCGTAAGGGGCGGGCGCTGAAGCTGCAGCCCCCGGCATCGAGGGCTGCGCACGATGTGGGTCACACAGCCGGTCCTGAGCGTGACCTGAGGACGAGCAGCTCTTGCAGGGGGGCCTGGGGAGCGGCGCTGCTCCCGCACCGGCAGTAACGGCCCCTCTCTGCATTCCCCGTAGGAAACACACCGGAGAAAAGCCATTCGAGTGCTCCAAGTGTGGTAAATGCTACTTCAGGAAAGAGAACCTGCTCGAGCACGAAGCCAGGAATTGCATGAACCGATCTGAGCAGGTACCTGGGGGAGCCACAGCCAGTGCCCAAAATGGGGGGCAGGTGGGGGCACAGAGGCGTCTTGTCCCCGACATGGTTTTGTCCCAGAAAACAACGTTCCTTCACCCCTGGGCACAGAGAAGGCCCGTTGTGCACCGTGCGGAAGGCTGCGTGCGGCCCGCGTGTCCCCAGGCAGGAGGCGGCCGTCCCCAGCGAGGCAGGCGCGCGCTCACTGCACTCACTGCGGGGACGGCAGCGCTCTCCCTGCCCGGCGCCGCTGTGACGGGCGGCTCCGTGTCGCGCTCCCGCATCCTTGTTTTCTTGCCGCGCAGACGCCGACGCCTTCCCGTTTCTTGCAGGTTTTCACGTGCTCCGTCTGCCAGGAGGTGTTCAAGCGGCGCATGGAGCTGCGGCTGCACATGGTGTCGCACACGGGGGAAATGCCGTACAAGGTCAGTGCTGCGGCCTTCGAGCGCCCCTAGGAACAGCTGCCTGGTGGCGCCGCTGGAGGAGGGGGTGTCTGAGCGAAGGGCCTTTCTGTTCCCGGGAGAGCCCGTCACTGCCGGAGGGGGCTGCGCGGGGACACAGCGGGGCCCCCGTGCTGGGGCTGCAGTCACAAGGACGCGGCTTTTCCTTCCGACACCGGCGCTCGCCTGGCAGCCCCGAGCGAGTTGTGACAGCCCCTCTGCCCGCGTCTCCGTCAGCCGGCGGCAGCGGCGCGCGGCTCCGCTGCTCCTGGGGAGGTGGCAACTCACTCTTTCCTCCCGTTTTTCAGTGCTCCTCCTGCGCGCAGCAGTTCATGCAGAAGAAAGACCTGCAGAGCCACATGATAAAGCTGCACGGCGCACCGAAACCGCACGCGGTGAGGAGGGCCGCCTGGCGCGAGGCTGAGCTGGCATGTTGGCGAGAGAGCTTGTGGGTGAAGGAGCAGCCACCCGGCAGTTCTCCCGGTGGACCCCAATGCGGCTCCTTTCCGCGCGGCTCCCTCCGCTCGGAGCCGGGTGCGCTGCCGCGGTCGGCAGCAGGGATCCCGGCGCAGCGGGAACAACCCGAGCTCCAGCACTGGGGCAGGGCGCTCTGCCCACAGCTGGGCCCGGGGCCAAGCGGGTCCCGGCGCGCGGCCTCACGCCACCTCTCCTGTGGCCTCGCAGTGCTCGACCTGCTCCAAGTGCTTCCTGTCTCGGACAGAGCTGCGCCTGCACGAGGCCTTCAAGCACCGGGGAGAGAAGCTGTTTGTGTGCGAGGAGTGCGGGCACAGGGCCTCGAGCCGCAACGGCCTGCAGATGCACATCAAGGCCAAGCACAGGTACGGCGCGAGCCCCTCCGGTTACGGTGGTAACCGCTGACTTGAGGGGCTGCAGCTCAGACGCAGCGGTGAAAGGAAAACCCACTCTTTGAGCGGGGACGGTCTGGGGCGGCGGGGTCAGACCCGTTCTCCCGCTCGGCAGGAACGAGCGGCCCTACGTGTGCGAGTTCTGCCATCACGCCTTCACGCAGAAAGCCAACCTCAACATGCACCTGCGCACGCACACGGGCGAGAAGCCCTTCCAGTGCCACCTCTGCGGCAAGACCTTCAGGACACAAGGTACCCCCGGCCCCGCTGCCTCGAGGCCGCACGCGGAGCCAGCGCCGTCTTGCCCGCTGGCGGCCAGGGCCTCCCAAAATGGCTGCCCTGAGAGAACGGTTGTGTTGGTGACCACACGGCGTGCTGCTGCCCGTGGCAGCACACGCGGCGGCTGTGCTGTGACCGGGGGGCGGGTCATGCTGTGACCGTGGTGTGGGCCGTGCCGTGACCGTGGCGTGGGCCACACCATGACCATGGCGTGGGCTGTGCCGTGACCATGGCGCGCACTCTCTCCCCCGGTGCCGGCAGCGAGCCTGGACAAGCACAACCGGACGCACACCGGGGAGCGCCCGTTCAGCTGCGAGTTCTGCGAGCAGAGGTTCACGGAGAAGGGGCCCCTGCTGAGGCACATCGCGAGCAGACACCAGGAGGGGAGGCCCCACTTCTGCCAGATCTGCGCCAAGACCTTCAAAGGTAACGGCCAGGGCTGCCGCATCCGCGCCCGCAGGAGGGACGGCCTCCTGCTCGCTGGCTGTCGCTGTCCCGAGGGCATCACCGTGACAAATGCCCACATGCAAATCAGTCCCCTCTGTCACAGCGTGGCAAATGCCCACGTGCCCCAAAAGCAGCGTTCCCAGCCGACTCTTCAGACATACAGAGCTGACTGGGCTCTGAGTTTTGATAGGGGAGTAGCTGGGGGGCAAGGAAAGATGGAACCGACAAACCACCAACAACAAAATCACCTGCCCTTTTCAGTGCCTTGGAATAGCAGCAGGCTGAGCACATCCCTGCCCCAGGAATGCTCATTATAGCTGGGGCCCCAGCTGCGCCGCCTTGACTGGTTTCTGGTTTCCCCTTCTCTCCTCAGCTGTTGAGCAGCTGCGCGTGCACGTTCGCAGACACAAGGGAGTGCGCAAGTTCGAGTGCACCGAGTGCGGCTACAAGTTCACGCGGCAGGTAGGGCCTCGCGCTGCCGGCGGCCCCTCGCCCGCGGTGACCGGGGTGGGCAGGCTGGAATCCATCCCGGACAAGCGCCGCCTCCTCTCCCTCCAAAGGCGCCCGGCCCATGGTGCGGGGACAGCTGCTCGTGGGGCTCTGGGCTGTGCCGGGAGCTCCTGGACGCTCCCCTGCCAGCTCGGTGCCATCAAGGGGATCCCTCCCCGTGGATGCTCCGCTGGTCGAGGGGATCCCTCCCCTGGGCGCTCCCCAGCTCGGTGCCATCAAGGGGATCCCTCCCCTGGGCGCTCCCCAGCTCGGTGCCGTCGCGCTCTTCCCCGCCGCAGGCGGCTCTGGGCTCCAGGCCCTTGGCATCTGCCGTGACCCTTCCCCTTCCAGGCCCACCTGAGGCGCCACATGGAGATCCACGACCGCGTGGAGAACTACAACCCCCGGCAGCGCAAGCTGCGGAACCTGGTCATCGAGGACGAGAAGGCCGTGGTGGTGGCGCTGCAGCCGCCCCCCGAGCTGCCCGTGGGCTCGGCCCCAGCCCTCGGGGAGCCCCTGGCCCATGAGGTGCCCGTGCAGAGACTCTGCCCCAATGAGAGCTTCCCTCCAGCGGGGGTTATCGAGCCAGCGCTGATAATAACGACGACGCTTCCCGCCGACTGCGCGACGTGACGGGGCTCTAGTGTCCTGCGAGGGCAGGGAGGCGCCAGCCTGGAGCGACTCCGCTCCGCTGCTTCTCTCCCGCGTTGCAGCGAGGCCCCTTCTCCTCCTCTACCACCATCAGCTTGCAGGGAACGTTTCTAATGAAGTTAAAGCGGGTATCAAATGAAGAAACAATTACAAAGCTACTGACAATTACAACCTGAGCTCAATGCACGTATGCTGTGCGAGACTGGATGTGACTGATGACTCGTGTATGGAATACTGTGAATTACTTTTCAGTAAGCTGTCACCTGTGACCAGAAGGCCCGCAGGCAGGGATGCATCACCCGGGATTTTTTTCAGATTGCTCATTTAGCTCTAAATTGGAGTCTGGAAACTTGTGATTAAAGGTGCTTTCCGGAAGACAGAGCAGACTCGGCCCTCTTCCTTAATCACTTGCTAAAGGGCCCATTGCTTCACTCAGCTCCTGCCTGGCTTGTGGAGCCTTTGCCACTTGTCACCATTTCCCTGCTGCATTAAGGGCACCCTGCAGCTCCCTGTCTCCATCTAAAGGCACCTCAGGCCGATGGCGAGAAACGCAGCAGTAGCAGCTTAAACCAGTATTTTTTCCACTGAAAAGCTAAAAATACTTCTGTAACATGTTTTATTTAACATGACCGATTCAAGTAAATTTAAAAACAAACCATGAGAATAAAAATACATTATCTGTAAATGTAAAATGCCTTTGCTTCAAAGGATGGTATCTAAACAGCACTTAAAGATTTGGGCACAATGAATTTACAAGAAATAAATACAAATCCAGAATTACCGAGCTGGTTCGGGAATTCCGGGCGGCGGGTGCGCCGGCGAGCGCGGCAGCGGGACGGGCACTGCCGGGCCCGGCGCTGGCACCGGCCGCCGCGGCCCTCTCCTCCGGGGTCCTGGCACAAGCAGCTTCAAGGCACTGTCCGAGTTCCGGACTTTAAGAAGAGCCCAAATGTCGCCAACAAGTTTTTCAAGTTTTGCTGCTAAGTAGCTCAGCATGAAACAGTATTCAAGGCAAAAGTCTGTTTTAATTAAGCTGTGAACACGTTGCTCGCTATGGAGATAAGGTTCTGACTGCTCTGGCCAGAGGGAACAACATCAAGGTCAGGGGCTTCTGCTTCCTCGAGTAAGATAAAGCTCCAGGGCAGGGGGAAGGGAAAATAAAAAGGCACACAAAGCAGCCAGCCCCTCGGCTGCTGTTCTATCTTCCGCTTCTTTCTGAGGGTGTAATGCCAGCTTCAGTGAGCCCTACTGCAACTTTGGCCCTTTTCTAGTTCCAGAGACAGTCCACAAGTAAATTGCGAGAGGTTTCTCTCCAGCTGAAACACCCTCGCCCCAGATCGACAGGAAATACTCAAGCTAACTACAGCACTTGAGCAAGAATAAAAAGCAAACCTTCACTGCACCCCCCCCACCAAGGAAAACCTAAAATAATTATATTTTAATCTGCTAGCACTCTTGTAAGTTCCAACCCCTTGGCCAAAGGACCTCGGGAGCATTTTCCAGCTGCTCAAATTCAAACTGCAGAACAGGACAAACGTGTGACCTTTCCAGCAGGCTCCTTCCCATGAGCTGATCCCTCTAAAAGGATCCATTCCATCAAGGTGCCTAAATCGTCACCAGTATTTTACCTGCAGGTCTGTGCTGACCTTCCCAAGGAACCTGTGCTGTGCTTCTCTCCCCGCCACTTTCCAGGTTACTGCTAAAATAACTAAATTCCGACCTAGTTCCTTTGAAAAGGCAAAGAAAAAAAACAAACAAACCCTCTTGCCCTCACTAGGCAGGACGCATCTGCCTGGGCCCGCACGGCTGCCAGGAGCTCGATACGGAGGAATCAGCAGCAAGAGCCTTCGCTCCAAGAACGTGCCAAGAGGGAGCCCTTGCCGGGCTCCTCGGGCAGCCCGGTGCGGACGGGGCGCTGGGAAACCACGAGAGGAGAAGGGCTGAGGGGCCGTGGCACAAGGGAGCAGCCCCAGGAGCCCCAGACAGAACAGTGCAGGGTGGGTGACCAAAACGAAAACAAGCTAGTTGTGTCCGTGTGACCAAGTGATAAATGAAGGTGTTCCTTAAATAATAAAAGCCTCTCTCCTAGAAAGTAAGGCAACAAATACCCACAAAACCTTAAAATGCTGCAACTAAAAGTACCTGAAGAATTCAAGGTCAGACAACGGGGAGTGTGAAGACTCGTACCCCAGCCTTGGCAAGGTCTTGGCTAGCTGGCAGGAAAAGCCGGGTCTGGAGCACGAGCAGGAGCCCAGGGCTGCGGTGACGGGACCGGCAGGGCCTCGCTGCCGGGGGCCTCCGGGCTGCAGCGGGCTCAGGCCGTCCCGCCTCTATCGTCTGTTCTGGGAATACGTTTGTTTCTCCGATGGAAGAAACCACGAGGAAAGGAATCGGGCAGCAGATGAGAAGTGCTGCGGGGCGAAGGAGTCCCTGGTGAAAGGTGTCTGACCACACGCTGCAGCTGCAAGTGACTCTTCTTGAGGGAGGCCGGGCACGACGCTCCTCTTCAGAGGCCACCGCGCAGGCGGCCTCCGCAAGAGGCGCCGGGGAGGCTGCGCCCGAGGGCCCCGCTCCCTGCACCCCGCGTCTCCGAGGGCGCCTCGCGCGCTCCCGTTCTCCTCCCTCTGCCCCGCTCAGTACGTGTTTGTCTCCAAGCACCAGTTTCCTCCTCCGGAGCAGCACCGGTGCTGCACGCGGGGCGCGTTCCCCGCTAATGCAGCTCGTTGAGGTTCTGGTCACGAAGGTCCTGGCGCTGCCGGTTCAGGTTGATGGTGTTGTCCAGCGCGATGCCGTCCTCCTCCTGGGTGGTCTCCGGCATGAACTGCCGGAAAATGCTGACGCTGCCGTGCCAGAAGGTGGGCTCGGGCAGGCGGCCCGCGACGCTCCACGCGCGCGCCTCGGGGTCGTACGCCTCCAGCACGTCCGAGAGCTCAAACGTGTTGTCGTAGCCGCCGGACACGTAGAGCTTCCCGCCCAGCGCGGCCACGCTCCCGCCGACGTGAACCTGCGCTCCAGAAAGGAGAACGCAGCAGTTACCAAGCGGGGCTGGGCAACCACCCCCGCCTGAACACGCTCCACGTTTGCTGCTTGCCAAAGCCACCATTTGGGGCCAACTTTTTACACTGAGAGGCATCCAGGAGGCTGGCTAAGCAACCTACCTGAAGCATGGCAGGGATTTTATCCCACTCGTTCTTCACTGGGTTGTAAACATCCACTTCAGCAGAGTCATCCCTGCGGGAGATGGCACAAGGTGGTCATTTGACATTCTAAAAGCGCCCGGCCTCAAAGCTGCGCCGCGCTGTGAGCCTCTCCCGCCAGCACCAAGGCGCCGCCGACCGCCTCGGGTCTCGGCCAGCGCCAAATTTAGCCGGGCCAGGGAAGGGCTCCCCGGAGCAGCGCGGTCCCGCCAGGCTCCTTGGACCTGTCTCACTTGAGACGGGAGCGAGACAGCGACAGGTGAGGGCTGTTTGCGACACAAACGCGCTGCTGCCGGCGCCGGAATGCGCCAAGGACGAGGCCGGCGCGGCCGAACAAGCGCCGAAGGTCACTCCGAGACGGCCGTGCTGGGTTGCAACAAGACTTGAAAACCAGGAAGCTGCAAAGACCCTTCAACTCCTGATCAACCTGAATTTTCATTTTAACGGATTTGGCCTCTGAAATTCAGTTCGTACAACCTCATTTCTCCAGTTCTTTAGTTAATTGGACTGACTTCAAGAGTCACTGGACTTCTTGAGGCAACTGGTCTACAGCCGCAAGTTCATTTTATGAAAGATCTAGGTTACGATATATATGAGAAAAACAAACCCCATCACATTCAAATGTTTTCTCTGGTCTTTTATCATTTCATACATTGGCTTTCACTGTGCTGAAGGCAAGATAGTGCTCCAGATGCCCCACATGAATCGGAATAAAGGGGAGAGAAAGCAAAAACAAAGGGGGAGATCTCACCTACCGCAGCACTAACTGCTCAGGGACCCATTGCATTTAAAACTACCCCAGCTAAGACTAGGGCAGGGTTGAGAAGTGCGAGACGCGGGTCTCCCTATCGCCTATTCCTAAACAACATCCCTATAGGATAAATGCTTTGAAACCACCTTCTTTAGGTGGGGTTTCTTTTATGATACGTATCTGCATATCCACACCAGTGATCCAGCCCTGCATGCCTGCCTGCTTGTTTTCAGTTAAGTGGATAACTTAAGTATTTGAGCCATAGGAGCAATTAAATCCTGCGTTGGAAAGGTGCTTAAAAATAGCGCCCCGTCACTTCGTCGCCAGCCCTCTTATCTCTGCTCGCTCGGAGGGCTCTCGCGCTCCCCAGCAGTGTTTTCTTAGAGCTTGCAAGATTATTTATAGCGACAACAGGGACTGAAATAGAAGCCAAGGAACCTGAAAAGTCTTTTCAAAGTAGAACTGCTGACTGACACCAGATCGTAACTCCACTTGTTTCCCACCTGCAGGTTTAAATTCAGACATTTGCACGTCGTTCCAAGCGCAGTCGTCGCGGCCTGGCTACGACAGGCCAAGGGGAAGGAGCGCGCGGCGGCGGAGCTCGAGGCGCCGCTGCCCCCGCGCGAGGCCCAGACCCTCCCTGGAGGGGAAGGTGCAGGGGCGGGCGGCCCTGCTCTCACCTGATGAAGTACATGAGGCCGCTGAGCGTCACGGTCTTGGGCGCGAAGGACCAGGGGGGCAGGTGGCCGCAGTTGACGAGGGACCAGAGGTCGCTGTCGGGGTCGTAGCACTGCATCACCATGGTCTCCTTGCCCGCCAGGGAGCCGATGGCGAACAGCTTGCCGCGGCACGCCGTGGTGGAGCAGTTGTCCATGGGGTAGAGCATGGGCTGCAGGGCCTCCCAGCTGTCCAGGGAGTGGTCGTAGCGCTCGGTGCTGTCGGAGGCGATGACGTAGAGCAGCCCGTCCAGGACCGTGGAGCTGTGGTACTCCCTCGCCTTCAGCATCGGGGACACCTCCGTCCACTCGTTCACGCTGGAGTTGTACCTCCAGACGCAGTCGTAGAGCCTCGAGCCGTCCGAGCCTCCTAGGGCACAGCACAGAGCACACAGCCTTGCAAGGGCACCCTGCAAACCGCTCCTGCCCGGGACACAGGGAGGGTCGGGGAGGACAGGGCTGCACATGGGACCGAGCTCCCCACTACAGCTTCAAGCCCCAGCTCGCTAACATCCACCCCCGTTCTCGTGATTCCCAGGACTGCAGATTGTGGAAGCAGAGAGGTACCGGAGGGCCACAGGAGTTTGCGCTGCTTGCATTGTAGCAGCTGCTTCCCACCCCTCCTTGCTCAGCTTCCCGGGACCGCGGAGCGGATCCGCAGTGTGGGCCAACGCCACCGCTCCCAAGGGCCCTGCTCCTCCCCGTGCCGCAGCAGTCCTTGCCCTGCGGCTCCCGAAAGCGGCTGCCACGCGGGACGGCGAGAGGGAGGCCCAGCAAACACCAGCGCCCAAAGCGCGGCCACCGTCTGCACAACGGGAGCTGCCTTGTCCTCCTGCGCCAGAGCCACCGAGGGCCTTGGGCACGAGGGCTCGGGCAGCCCTGGCGCCTCGGCGCGGGCTCCAGCTGCCCCAGCGCGTCGCCCTCTCGGCCTTGTCGCAGCCCGACCGCAAACTCTGCCCGCTCTGCCGCTCCAGAGGAGCCCGCGCGGCCTGGACGGGGCGGCAGCGGGCAGGACGCCCAGGGGGAACATCCTGGGACGCCGGTACTGCCTGGCCAGGCCGCTCCTCGGGGCACGGCGGGGCCTGGGGCTCCGGGGCTCACGGACAGGCCTGAGCACAAACGGCGGCTCAGGATTTATAGCTGCCCGGCCCTGTCTTCACTGCCAGAAATTCAAACCCCAAGTCACTCCCATCGTCCTGGGCAGCGGCGGCAGAGCTCCGCCAGTCCAGGAGCTGCGACTTCAGCCTGCATGCTCAGCAGCATTAGTCATGCCAAAATGCCTCCTGCATTGAGATCAGCTGCTAAATCCTCTCTGCGGCCCAGTCTGAAGAGTCCCTGCCCCTCCTCAGCCACAGCCACACTCAGGAGGCACAGCAGGAGCCCGGGGGGCTGCCCTGAGGAGCCAGGGTGCTTGGCAGCCCTCTCGGCAGCCCGTTGTGGCACAAGCAGCCCTGAGCAAAACTTTTCTGAGGGCGCCTCGTGCCTCTAAGCCGGCCCCGCGCAAGGCTGCGGCTGCCGCTCTGCACGCTCCCTCCCTGCGCATCCAGAAGGAAGGGGGGACAGGGCTCTGCGGCGCCTCTGCAGCCACAGCCAGGCGGGCAGCTCCGCTCCTCTCGCCCCGACGGCGCGGACGAGCGCCTGGAGGAGGGCGCTGCGCGAGGCGGGCACTACGCGGGCGCCCACGCGCTCCTTACCCGTCACGTAGATGTCGTTGCCCAGCGCGGCCACGCTGTAGCCGCCACCCAGGTGCTCGGGGAACTCGGCCAGGTAGCGCCAGTGGCCGGTGCGCGGGTTGTAGCAGTCGACGGTGACGAGCTCGTCGCAGTCGCGGTCACAGCCGCCCACGAGGACGAGGATCTCGGCCAGGCCGGTGGAGGGCCGGGGCCGCATGCGGGCGCAGGGCCCGCGGTCGTGGCGGTCGAGGCGGGCGGCCTGGAAGTCGCGGGCCTCGCGCAGCAGGCGCAGGCAGGGCGGGCAGCGCGCCACGAGCGGCTCGCCCTCCACGTGCGCCAGCAGGTAGAAGCGGCGCACGAAGGGCAGGCGCACGTGGGCCAGCAGCTGCGGCAGCAGCGGGGCGCGGGCGGCGGGGTCGGCGCGCACCCAGCGCAGCGCCAGCTGGAAGGCGGCCTCCTCCTTGGGCACGCAGAGCCCGTCGTCGCGCAGGTAGGAGAGCAGGCGCGCGAGGGGCAGCCGCTCCAGCTGCGCGCCCAGCTCGCCCACGTGCCGCAGCACGAAGCGGTGCGCGGCGGCCGCCAGCGCGGGGCACGCGAAGGCCTCGGCGAAGTCCTGCATGTCCAGCGCGTTGGCGGGCTCCAGCTGGCGCGCCAGCCACGCGCCGCACGCCTCCTTCACGGCGGGGAACTGCAGCAGGTCGGCGGCGCGCAGCAGGCGCTCGGCGATGTCGGGGCCCAGGCCGCCCACGCGGCCCGTGTAGGCGAAGTCGAGCAGGCGCGCGAGGCACTCGGGCTCCACGCCGTGCAGCCGCACGCGCTCGGCGCGCGCCTCCCGCAGCGCCCCGCCGAACATGGCGCGGAAGTAGCCCGAGGCGGCGGCCAGCACGGCGCGGTGCGCGCCGAACTCGCGCCCGCCCGCCACCACCGTCACGTCCAGGAGGCTGCGCTCGGCGCGCAGCGCGCTCAGCCCGCGCAGCAGCGACACGGCGTGAGCCGGCTCCGCCGCCGCGCCCGCCGCGCCGCCCGCGCTCGCCGCCATGGGGCCTGCGGGGAGAGCGGAGCGACGCGTCGGCCCCGGCGCCCTGCGGGAGCTCCGCGGCGCGCGGGCACGCGCTATGCGCGCTCACGCGCACTGTGTACGGACACGCACACACTACGGACACGCGCGCACATAAACACGCGCGCGCGGAGGCCGCGGGACGCGGACAGGGACGCGGACAAGGGCGCTCCCGCCCGGCCCCGCTCCCCAGCCGCCACCGCCGCCCGCCCCGCACGCGCAGCGAGGACGGCGCTCGCGCTCCACCGCGGGCGGCGCCGCCGCGGCCTTTCCCGAGCAGGCGCCGCGCTGGGAGGCGGGCGGCAGCGCGGCCTGCACCCAGGGGACCCCTCCCCGCGCCCCGCCGAGCCCGGCCCCGCGCGGCCGCACTCACCCCTCGCCGGTGCCGCTGCTGCTGGAGCCGCCGCCGGAGCCGCCTGCAGGCACGAGCCGCGCCGAGCGCCTTAATCCCCCCGACTACAGCTCCCGGCGGTCCCCGCGCACCGGACTACGACTCCCAGCGGTCCCCGCGGATCGGCGCTCAGTGCGCATGCCCGCCCGCCGCCCCTCCCCTCACCGGACTACGGCTCCCGGCAGCCCTCGCGCGCCGCCGCCCCCAGCGCGCGGGCGGACTACGGCTCCCAGCAGCCCCCGCGCCGGCGGCCGCCCCTTCGCCGCCTCCCGCCGGTACCGAGCGGTTCGCGGGCGTCGGCGCCTCCCGGCCGCCCCCGCTGCCCCGTCCCGCCGCGCGGCGGCCCGCACCCCCGCCATGGACTCCGACTCGTGCGCCTCGCCGTTCGCCCCGGAGGTGAGAGCGGGCCCCGGGGGGCGTCGCCGCCGCCGGGCCCCGCTCGCCGCCGCCGCGCTCGGCGGGGCCGGGGCCATCTTGTGCCGGCGGGGCGCGGGCTCGCCCGCCGGGCGCGGGCTCGCGAGGAGCGACGGGCGGGAACGGCGGCGATGCCGCCCGGCCCGGCCTGCCCGGCGCGGCCGAGCCCCGGGCCCCGCTCCGGTACCGGCGGGGGCGGGGGGAGCGGCACCGGGAGCGAGGCGGGGGGAGGCACCGGGAGCGAGGGGGGCGGCAGCGGCGCCGAGCGGGGGCGCATCGGGGTCCGGGGAAGGCGCCTTGTTCGGCCCGGTTAATCCCGGGGGGCGCCGCCGGGCGTGGGGGGGGGAGGAAGGCGGGGGGAGGGGGCACCGGCGCCCGGTCCGGTCTGGACCATCAGCGGGGGCCGCTCCGCCGGCACCGGAACCGGCGCGGGGAGGGTGGGGGGGAAGCGGCTCCCCGTGGAGCCCCGGCCGGGGGGCGCCCGGCCCGGCGGCACCGCGGCCGCAGCGGGGCCGGGGCGGGGCTGGCGCGGAGCGGCCGGTTCCGCGAGCCCCGGGGGGGGGCCGCTCCGCCGGAACCGGCACCGGAACCGGCACCGGGGCGGGGGGGCGGCGGGGCGCGGGGGGGCGGCCCCGGGAGCGAGGGGGAGGCGGCGGGGGGAGGCGCCGCCCCGCTCAGGCCGCCCCGCCCGCCCGGGCCCGTGTCCCGCAGGACTTCGCGCCCGCCTCCAAGCGGCACCGCACCGTGGAGGACTTCAACAAGTTCTGCACCTTCGTGCTGGCCTACGCGGGATACATCCCCTACCCGCAGGAGGTACGAGCGCCGCGGCCGGCCCTTCCCAACGGGGCCTTTTCCCGGCCGAGCCGGGAGCCGGGAGCCGGAGCAGCGCGCGGAGCCCTCGCGCCACCAGGCTGCCTGGCCCCTCTTCGCGTGCTGGTGCTGTAGACGTTTCCCTTCCCAGGACGTGTCCCAGGGCTCCTCCTTACTGTCCTTGAGACCCGGGCGGCCGCAGCCCCCGCGCTCCCCCTCGCGCTGCCTGGCAGCCTTTTCCATGGCCGGAATTGTCCGCGGGAGCTGAGGCCCCAAAGCGCACGGAAGAGAACGGGAGCACGAACCCATGCAGGGCACCGGGGCACCCAGCGCAGCAGCGACGTGCAGGGAGATGGCGGGAGAGGCCGTGTCACCCCCCTCCCCCAAAGCTGCTGCTGAAACTCAGGTTTTGTCCCATTTCTTACCGTTTCCTAGGAGACGCCCCTGCGGAACAGCCCCAGCCCCCCCAACAGCACCGGCGGCACCATTGACAGCGATAGCTGGGACCCCCGGTTCAACGACGTCCCTTCCTCCGTTTCCTTGTCCGCCAAGAACAGAAAGAGCTTCAGCCAGCTTAAGCGAACGAAATCGTACAGCTCCCTGTTCCAGAGAGCCAAACCCGGCAGCTTCCTGCCGGAGCGCAAGCAGATTGATAAGATCAGGAAGAAGAAGAAGCTGAAGAGAAGGGAGACAGAAGTGTCTGCAGAGGAAGATTATGAGGAGAAGCTGCTGGAGCTGGAAGCCGAGGACTCTTTTGTGGAGGCCGCGCTGAGTCCCTCGTCCGAGGGCGATCCTCAGTCCGCTGCCGAGCACTGCTCCGCGTGGGACTCGGACACGCCGTCCAGCGCCTCCTACCCCGCCGTGGCGGCCGAGCAGACTGTGGAGATACAGAGCGTGGGTAAAAGAACGGTCATTCGGCAGGGCAAGCAGGTGGTCTTTCGGGACGAGGATGGCACCGGTGACGACGAGGACATTATGGTGGATTCGGGTAGGTGGCCTGGCTGTCAGGAGGGCTGCGAGACACTTAGCTGCACAGCAGCGATGGGGCTGTCACAGATCCTCTTGCTGCGTCACCCGCAGCATGAGGACGCTATGAAGGTTCAGCCTCTGGGCACGTTCAGTGGTGTGTGGGGCTGTCGCGCAGCGGGGCTGACTGCTCTCTCGCACGGCAATTGGAAAGTTGTGGCTTCATGGAAGCAGCTGCTTTACTCCTCTCCCTGCATTACTGCCTCTTTTGCGTTGCTGAGATTCTCTTCCAGAGCAAGAGCTGGCAGAGACTCTGCTAAGCCCTGGAAAAATCGGTGACGTGCCCGTCTTTGAAATCCAGGTAGCTACTTGAACTCAAAAGGAAAATAATTCACAGTGCAGGTGGAATGCAGGAGGAGGAGGCTGGGAGGAAAAAGCGTAACCTGCTGCTTCTCTCTCTCCAGATGATGATTCGTGGGACCTCGTCACCTGCTTCTGCATGAAACCCTTCGCCGGGCGGCCGATGATCGAGTGCAACGAGTGCCATACCTGGATCCACCTCTCCTGCGCCAAAATCCGCAAGTCGAACGTCCCGGAGGTCTACATATGCCAGAAGTGTCGGGACTCCAAGTTCGATATCCGCCGTTCCAACCGCTCCCGGACGGGCTCGCGCCGGCGCTTTCTGGACTAGGCGCGGGGAGGGCCGCGCCGTGTGCTGCTCGCGTGGGCTGGCCGTGCGAGGCACGGGCTCCAGCCGGGAGCGCGGGAGCGCCCCGAGCTGCTGTGCTCAGGCTGAAGGGCTGCCCGCCCCGGCCGCGCTGGCAGGGATAAGGTATCAAAAGTTGTCGAGGGCCGGGGCTGCGAGAAGCCTCCTGGTCAAAACTGCTGCTAGATACTGATTAGCTCAAGGACAGATGAAGCGCTCTGGGTTCAGCGGGGTTTTGTCCAGTTAAAACTACGGATTGGATGATGTTTTGGGAATGTATAATACCTTTGCCACGTATTATTTCTCATCCCCTCGAGAAAGAACCCGCAAACCTCCTCTGTGCTAGGAAACTTGCCCTCCACAAAGGGAGGAGGGAGGGAGGGAAATCTGTGTGAAGAGTCTCAGAAGTAAATGGCCATGTGTTTTAATTTCGGTGTAGCATTGTACCTGCCCATTTGTCCATGTATACCCATCGTAGACAAGCTAAGGCTCCACAGCAGCGAGTGTGAGCGCCCGCTGACCGCGCCTGGCCCCTGCCTCGTCCCGGGGGCTCTGGGCAGTAGGCGAGCGGCTTCCACCGAGTCCTCTGATTTGGTGGTGTTCAAGCACAAGCAGGACTTCTGCTCCAAGGACTGGTGCGTTTAAAGGAAGAAACGGTCCTTTTTCAGCGCGGGCAGCGCTGGGCATCAGTGACATCCGGATTCTCCCTCAGTCTCCTCTTCCAGTGGTTTTCGTGACCTTGTTTTGCATGACTGGCTCAGCGTGGGGCAGTACCGTGGGCTGTTTCCCAGCCCGCTGGTGAGCTCCGAGGTGCTGTTTTAAGGAAGCAGTGACTCTTTCCCTTTCCTCAGCCCAGAATTCCAGCTTGGGCTGTACGCTGCAAACCTGGCAGGCCTAGTTTGGGATCAGCCCATCTCCGCACGAGTGCTACAGCCAAGTTTACCTCTGTTATCGCTGCTCATTTTCAAGGCTGGGTTTTGTACTCAAAAAACCAAAATCTTTAGTCTGTTGGCTGCAAATCGTGCACATTACAGCAATCGTGGGCTGCGCAGCTAGCCAGGCGACGCGTGACCAGGATCCATCCAGCCTGGGAAGGACAAGGGAGCAGAGTCACCTGCCAGTGCTGCCTCCCTGGAGCCTTTGTCCAGGGGAAATCCCACCGGGACACGAGGGGGAGCCGAGACGCGCGCTGCTCCGCGGTGACCGGCGCGTAGCTCCTGCCCAGCGCCGCGGCGGTGCTGCCGCCCGCACGCGGGTGCCCTGCGCTCCCGCGAGGGGAAGGCGGCTGCAGCGAGGGGCACCGCGCCGGCCCGCCGCCCCCCGAGAACTGACCAGGACGCGCGGGTCCGCGGGGAACACGGAGCCAGGTACCCCCGAGGGACGCGTGCGCCGCCGGCTGCGCCGTGAGGGGAAGGATCTGTCAGCGGGATCGGTGCGACGGACTGGCAGACCGGACTGTTCTTCACACTCAGTCCTCTAGGGAAACGCCATCCCGCCAAGCTGCAACAAGGGACTTGCTTCTGAAAAGCATCCCCCTGGCTTCTGTAAAACAAGACACCTTCTAGAAGCAAAGTGGAACCACCGAGGAGTTTGCCAAAGATTTGCCCCACAAGGGCTGCTGACTCTTCTTTGCAGCTGGAAAAATAACCAAAGTTCTCAAATGCTGCCATTTTGCTCTGCAAACAGAAAGGCTCTCCAAGATCCTGGTCGCAAGCGCCGCAGGGGTTGGACCCGCTCTTGAGCGTCAGTATCTGCGTTTACAGCGTGTCTGCAATTCAGCCGGACCACGGGGGAACGTGTTCCTGAAGCTTTCATGGGAGAAACGAGACCGCCAAGTGAACTGCCTCTTTCTCACAGAGGTTCATATTAATTAATGTGACTGACTCTTGTTCTGTTACCTGTTCAGATTTATCCCAGTAGTTGGTGTCTGACAAGTCCAGCAAGTTACAGTATCAGCAGAGAGAGAGCGAGAGAGAAACCATCTCCATACTTTTAAGTTCATCACTTTCAGCCATGTATGATTATAGTTTAATTCAGAACTTTATTTTTTCATTAAAACTGTTTTAATGAATCATGGTTTATTCTGGGCTCCAGAGTCCGCTATTGTGATTTACGAGTGTGCAAAACCGTTGTCCCAGGTGGGGGCAAAACTCGACCAGAAAGTCTTCGTCAGCCACGTGCACAGGTGAGTCCAGGACAGGGAAACGCGGCAGACGGAGCTCCTGCGCGTGCCGAGGGCAGCGGTGCCCCCGCTCCGGGGAGTCCCCGCTGGGGCGGCCCGTCCGTCCCGCTGCAGAGCCGGGAGCCACCCCCGGCAGTGCCGCGAGGACCCCGAGCGACGCTCCTGCCCTGCTGCCGCTCCGTCTCCTGCCCAGCCACGCAGTTCAGGGCAGCAGCCTCTCCCGAGGGCTTGGCAGCCCTTCGGGGGCTGCTTGACCCGTTTTGGAGGGCACTGCACCATGCTAAAAGCCTGGGCCCTGCTTGCTTAGAGCTGCTACTTTGGTTCTGGTGGTAGCTCTACACAATTCAGATGGATAAACAGGAGCCCCAAAGGAAGCTGTAGCAGCTAAAATGGCAGTTTCTCCCAGAACAGAATAGTGCTGGCAGGAAGCACGTTCTTGAGGACTGCTCTGGGTCTCTCTTAAGAGAGAGTAAGACAGGAGGAGCCGGAGGAAAGAACTCTTGGGCAGAGGGGAGCACCCGAGAGCAGCCGCAGGGCAGGAGCCCAGGGCTGGTCCACGCGGCCCAGCCCGGCCCTCGGGCTGCAGCGGGGACGCCGCGGCGGGAGCCCCGTTCCGCGTACGAGGCGCCGCCGCGCTCGGATTCCAGCACGAAGCTAACGTTCCTCTGCCCCGTGCCCGAATTGCTTTACAGCCCAATATAAAGATAATGCTGAGGAAGAAAAAGAGGGGGAAGGCAGGGAGAGCTAGATCATCTTAGCTGCCTCACACACACGAGCAGCAATTCCTTTGCTCCAAATGGGAAGACTGCTGCAAAAGCATCAGTTTTCCTTGCTGAGAACAAAGCTGCGACCACAAGGAAAGCATCAGCTTGAGCCTGAGCCTCGGAGCAGCCGCTGAACCATCTCCAGGTGCGGGACATATCGGTTAAGTTGCAGGGAGGAGTTTAATTTCAAGACTGTCCTAAAGATGCAAAGGGAACGTGGGCTGATTTTCAGGTGAATATAATTTATTGCACAATTAACATTTAATTTCAGATCAGTAGAACACTGGTGAGAACTGAAATAAAATCCCACATCAGGAGCCCATTGCGGCTGAATCTTTCTTTAACAAGTGAATGACACTTACTTGTATGAATTTGGGAGAGGAGATGCATTTGTTTTGGAACAGCTGAAGTCTGCTTTGGGAGATTAATTTTTCTATTGCAGTTAAATTCCACAGGGCCTTAAGACCACGACTTGAGCAAGAAGAAGCCCAGAAAAAGGGGCACAGGTGCTTGCTAAGAAGTGGTTTGCTGTAGGAATTGTCAAGGGCAGCAATGCGGTGCCAATACATGTTTTTTGTAAGCCTCTTGCATGTAGGTGTTAAAGGCCGTTTTGGAACATGCCACGAGGTGAACTACAGCTCTGTGGCCCAGGAGCAGCTATAATTTCTCCTTTTTCCACAGGCACATATATACATAAAGCAAAATCCCTCAGGGCTGTGGATGGAGACCCTTCCCTTTGCTGTATTGCCAGAACATGTGCCCCTTTCCTGGCAAAATCATGGGCATGGCTTCCATGCAAAACCACTGCGGGGAATTTGTCACAACTAATGCTTTTTAGAAGAGGCAAGTGAAGTTTAAGGTTTCAAGTCTTTACTCCATTTGGGACCTCTCCTTACTGTGGTCTTGTTTACTACATCCACTACATTCCTCTGTTTTCTAGCAATAAATTGGATAGGAAGAGATTATGGCAGCACCAGATCTGAATGAAATGAATTACGGTCCTGCCCGTTTACTTCCCTGCTTTCTTGAAAACCCCAAGTTGAACAGGGTTCTAGGTGGCAGAATTGAATTAAGGAGACCATTATATCCGGCGCCCTCATCTGAAGCAGCACTGTTTAAAAGGGGTGTTACGAGCAGCTGGATGGATTCATGGTGAAAAGGTCCATGTTCCATTACAAAAATCAACAAACTTCATTCCAAACATACTTGTCCATAACAAGTACATTTCAAATGTAGATTTGGGTTGTTGGCCTCCCTCCAACAACAGGACTTGCACAGAGGACCTTCTGGAGGCAGCCACAGAACCTCCCTTCCCCTCAGCAGTACAAAGAGGTGATACCAACCCCAGTGAGAGCAACAAGTCTTCTTTCCTGCCCACTGCAAGAAGAAATATGTGAGACTGCACAAACAGCCTGTGGCCAAACTGAGCACGGCTCAAATTGAGAGCGGCTGAGTGAGGGCCGGTGCTCGGTGCCCCGTTCGCACAACCTCAGCAGAAAGCACTGCGCGGTCAGAGTCACGTTGCTTTATTGGTTACTGAGCCACAATTCAGAGCAGTATTGCCTCGGAGTCCCCTGTAGAAGCAGGTTCTTATCTTGTCTCCTAACATAATTGGTATGACACCACCTTCTATATGGATCACAAAAATAAAAATGTCTCTGCTCACACTTGTAGCATCCCGGGGAAGCTTTGCAGTTTCTGTTGACCCAGGTACCGTAACAGACAGACAGACTCTCACCAGATTAGCCATCTGCATCAATTCTGTGAGCTGTCGGATGAGAACAGTAAAGTGATGTGAGCCACTTCTGCTGGACAAGACGCATCCTAAGTTGAACTTACCCCATACAGGAACATCTCTAGCTCTAACTTGAACGGGATTTGTACAAACCCACTGCATGTGCATGGAAGTTTCCCCAGTGGGATTTGTGCCTTAAATTGGGCCACAGAGGTGGTCTAGAATTAACAGAGACTTGTGCCCTTCAGCCAGGTCACCATGCCTTCAGAGGGACCAGTGAAACTTGCCACTAGCAGCTCATCTCTGTTCTGCAAAACGGTTCCCAGAAGGAAAACGTTTTGGAGGAAGACAAACAGGGAGGAGGAAGGCACTTGGCTCAGGCCTCCATACTCAGTACAGTCCCCAAGGGACAACCCAGCGCCGTGGACCACCCTGCATGGGCGCAGCGGCGCGGGCAGCCTCTGCTTCCCTCTCAGGCTGCATTTCCATGGCGACAGGGCACGAACTGCTGCAGCGCTGCTGCGACGAGCTCTTCTATGGCCACGGCCAGGGACAGCAGCTCACAGCCTGCGCACCTGGGAGGCCCAGGGCAACGGGCCCCTCTCCCTGATGGAGGCAGCGGCTGCCTTGCAGCGACTCTGCGAGGACCCTCCAGCTGAGCGCCCCGTCCACGGCAGCGCGCGGCAGCGCGGGCACCGGAGCGCGCAGCAGAAGCCGGCACGCTGCCCGGAGCGGGACAACCCTTTCCAGCTCCCGGGGGAGGAGGCAGGGCAGCCCCTGCTACTCACATTGCTTTGGTATCCTCAGAGCCTCGTTGTCAGCCGACATCACTTGGTGCAGGACTCCCCGGAACTGATAAAGCACTTTGAGATTCTTCTCCTCACCCACGCAGGGGTCATAGAAACCTGGCAGCCCAGCCTGTAACCAGAGAAGGGCAGACTGAGCACCAGGGAACAGATTTTCACATGTAAAAAACTGTTTGTGTATATGTGTGTGTATATATACACACACACACACACACACACACACACACACACACACACACACACATGAAGTGTTAAAAAAAAAAAATTGATGCCCAAGAGATGAGATGAGAAATTAAGGAATCATCTCCACTGTGGCAAGCTGGAAGTGCAGAACCCTGTGAATCAGCGGTCAGGGAGGTTCCTGGTGCAGAGCTCCAGAAAACGCACGCTGTCCATGCAACGAGCACTGAGGCACTTTCTCTGGAAATACCCATCAGAACAGAAGTTCTCAGAGGTTCCTAACGCTCAGTACAGAAACGGTTTTGGTAAATTGATGCTGTGGATGGGAGCGTGCGGGAGAAACCCCCTGCTGCCAACGCACATCTCTGAGCCCCGGGCCCGGCCTTTGGCGTAGCAGCCACGTACCTTGGAGGCCTCTGTCAGGATGAGCTTGGAGTCCTTCACCAAGCACTGCAGGGGCACAGTCACGTCTATTACTTTCACCTTCTCATTCTTCCTGCTGTTGTCATTAACAAACTTCCCATACCAGGCATTCACTACAATCAGACCTGCATTTCACAAGAAATCACAAATGTGACAAAAGGTTTCCCAAAGACACCCGGGCAGATACTGAGGAACAGCTCAACTTACTCCCCTCCTCATCCCAGCATTTTCTTTTGCCTTCAATGATAATTCTTAAGGAAAATAGAAGAGAAAGTTTCTACCCTGACACGTGATCTCTCACGACATCAAATCAAACAAGGATGAGGCATGTGGGAACCTTCTCCTCCCCGTTCTGAACGCATAAACGCCGAGACAGATGAACATTTATGCTTCAGTATTTGTCAAAAATCCTCAGCACCAGCACAGAATGACATGTCTTAAATGCCCCGCGCATTTAAGTGGCAGTCCAGCTGGAGGTGACTGTTCACTTTGGAATGGTCTCTTAGAAACTGCTAGCAAATTTGCCAGATTTTAGATTTCCTATTACAGTCCAGGAACACGTTATGTAGAGTAGCCCCCTCAACCATTTAGCCTCTCAGTTGCCCCATTCCTCTTTCCAAACACAGAGGACAAGTAAATTGCACAGTCTTTACCCATTCTGGCTTCCTCTGCCTCAATTATCCTCCGGACAGACTCCTGCATTAACCGGACCTGTCACAACACAAGGGGCAAAGCAAAATCAAGCAGTGACAGACACTGTGCCCCAAACAGACAAGCTCAGAATGAAAGCTGCTTCCTTTAACTAAGGATGCCGAAAGCAGAGAGTGTTTTGGGAGCAGGTCGGCAGGCCAGAGCCCGTCTCGAAAGGCATCTCAACACGAGCACAGAACAAACCACATGGGAATCAATGCAGAAAATGGCACAGCTACGCAGTGTCAGAGCACGGAGCAGTAGGGCTGAAGTCTCTCGTACCTCATAAAATCTCTCATTAAACGGTAATATAAAAAAGCAGTCAAGAGGTGGTGGGAGACTTACTGCAGCTTCTGCTTCCTGCTTCTTCTGAAGGATGTCACTGGCAGTGCTCTCCCTTTGCTTCTCCAGCTCTCTGGCATAAGGAAGTCAGCACCACATCAGCTTCACGCAGTGACTGGAAGTCATCCACATCTCAACTCGCCCACCCCAGCTGCAGCTGACACGCAGACTCACACCAGCGAGCCTCCCACCTTGCAAGATCTTGCTGTATGCTCCCAGAACTTACTAATATTGGCAACAGACTAAAACACGGTGCCTCATGCCGACCTCTCAGCCTCGCACTGACTCCCACACGCGCTCGAGCGGGGCTCCCCGGCTCCGTATTTCAAACGGCCTTGCTAACTCACCGCTCCTTCTGTGCCCTGAGGTAGGGTTTGATGATTAGCCTGTGCATAGCAAAGTAAATAACCAGGGGTCCCACGGTGGCATAAAATACAGCACTGGGCAGCAGCTGATCTGTTAGGTGGACAGGGAAGAAGTAGGTCTGGCTCGCCCTGTTCAACCTGGAACAAAAAAAGAAGAGAGCAGCAGATCAGAGGAAGCAGTTTCACATGCCCCATTAAACACGGCTAGTAGTAGCCAAAAGAACTGCCGGTCCAGAGAAGGGTGAACAGCGAGCGCAGGCAAGGAACGATGCGGCCAGCCCGGACAGCGGCCTGCAGGCACGTGCACGGCACAGCCTCCTGCCACCAGCAGCACGGGGCCGTTCTAAAGGCTTCTGCTGGTCTTGGGAAAATTGCTTGGACACAAACTTCACTGGGGAATTGATGATGAAGTTGATCATCTGCATCATCAACTAGAGAAAGGCAATCGCTAACAGGGAAGGACTACGTATGTAATCCCTGCCTGTGCTTCAGGGAGTTAGTGCATTAATATTTGCTTCACGTTTACAGTAACATTTATTCTAGAAAACGTTAGTCTTTCTGGGACTGATATCTTCATGTCTTGAGTTTCTACAGCCCTGGCATGCCCTCTACTGGCAAAGATTTAAAAATGCACTACAGAATATTAACACTTGGGAGTTCTGTACCTCTTTGTGAAAACTGCATCACATGAATGGCATACCCATTTCTTCAGCTAACAGCAATAATCTAATTCAACTCAAATGTATACAGGCGCAATGTCACAATAAATGGAATGCAATTAAGCACACTTCCAAATGTATTTTCAGAGTAAAATCAGCAGAAGGCACACGTTGCTTCAGACAGCCACCACTCGCATAAGAGAGGGCAGCTGCAAGCTTTTATAGGGATATATCAATATAGCGACATATCAATGGCTTTCCCACCTGAACCGCCCGAATACTAGAAACAGACTAATGCAGGTTATGGTCAGTCTTGGGAAACTACAGTGATAAGTGAACTGACTTGATTTTCAAGGACACTCCTTGGGGAACACCAACGCTGACGGTGGCTCCGAGGATGCTGTGTCTGGAAATCTTCCTCTCTGCGCCATACTCCACTATGGTCCCAAAGAAACCTGCCCTAGAATGACAGACCAAAACCCAGTAAGACCAGGGAAGACTCCTGAATTTCTCTTCACTGCAAATCAAAGATTACAGAAATATTTGGCTAGAACCAGCAGGCCTCAGAGCAGAAAAAGGTATGCTCTTTGGGCACAAACTATGTCATTATCCCCTTGCAGACTTACTTGAGAGAACCTTTCACTCGTGTTTGATCCTCATCCTGAAACTTATGCTGGTAACTGACCATCATGAAAGAATGGGGGATTCCCAGCTGAAATACAAAAGGCACAAGTTCATGAAAATTCATCCTCGGCCACAGCTGAACATTTTCCCAAGACTTTCGCACTCTTTAAGCGATACAGAATATACTGATGACTAAACCAACACTGGTATACTGGTTACCAAAGCTAGATGTTCATGGAGGCAGTATGAACCGCTCCTTTATCCTCTTAAGCCTCAAGCCACCAAAGAATGGCTGGGAAGGGAAAGCTGGGGTCTCTCTCTCACACCAAGTGCTATTATTGCCCCCTGCCTACGGCAACAAGGCTCTCACCTGTAATGCCACTGTGAAATGGCTGGTTTTTGTATCCCGAACAATACTAGTGTTCATGGCTGACTGGATGCCCCAGCGCCACTGCAAGTAGCCCATCGTGTTCTTGTCGAGGTTGCGGGCCAGAACCGTGGTGAGGCCTGGACGGATCCCCCGGGATGAGAACTGCAGAGCACAGTTTGTAGTGATGAAACTAGGAGAAACAGGGAGAGCCTCCTCAGCAGGGACACACAGAGCTGGCCTCAGATTCTCGCCTGCCCTGCAGCCTTGGTGGGCATGAAATAAGCAGCATTTGCTGGAAGCAAATCTGGAAGCATGTGCAATTAAAATGGAGCACACATACACATGCAAGAAGAACATAAGCATTCTGACCAGAATTGAAGCGTTGTGTCAGAGCCAAAGAAGAAATAACACTTTTTCTTTTCCTCCCCTCCCACAAGAATTTCCAGAATTAACAAGAAAAACAGTTCAAGATGTTTGGTTCATTAGTGTGGAGTATTAACTATTTGATCATTTTTATAATATTTACCATCTTGGTGTAAGATTACGGAATATCTTCAGACCAAAGAGAGGTCCCTGAAGGTCTCCCGCTCCAAACTCCATCTGTTCAAATTTGCCAAAGGAAAAACAGAATGGGGGTAATTTGGCACTAGTATTTAATACAACGTTTGCTTAGGTATCACTGTATAAATAATTTAAGAGCTCTTTTTGCAGGTCATCTTACAAAGCAGGTCAGTATCATTAATCCCATTTTCTGAAAGCGGAGCACTGAGAGGTGAAACAAAGCTAAGGCCTCCCTTAAGAAAACTAAGACTAGCTAACGACTTGCAGCAGCCCGAAGTAGACTGGATACACAAAATGAGCAGTGGCTAACACCCTTACCTCTCCCCAGCCCTTGGCAGACGTCACCCGCCGAAGAGCGAAGTTAATGGAGCCGCCTCCGTTCCCGTTCTGGGTGGACAGGTTACCGGACAGTATTGCTGTGTCTGTGGCAGTCAGCGGTGCCTGCAAAACGACCGTATCGTTACCCATCGGTGTAATCAATCCTGCAGATGACTGCAGAAGCTGTAGGCATGTGGAGGAGGCAGGTAATTCCCCGGGCGATGGCTTGTCATCAACCTGCGTGTCTGAACCAGATATGGCCACGCTTCCTGGGAGCTCTGTACCCCAAGACAGAGCGCAGCATTAACCCCTGCAGCGTGAGACACCTTCTGGGACACCCGCCCTTGAGCTGCAACCCCTTCCAATCCAGCATGAGACTGGACCTTTTCAGTGCTCTGGAACAGGGGAAACTCCCCTCCCTCCTCCTTGCCCATCACCTTCTCCTCCTTCCCTTACGCTGACCCCAGCCACAGCGCAGCCTCCTTGCTGCGGGCGGGCAGGAACGCTGCAGCACCGAAGCCGGCGCCTCGGGGCCCCGCGTGCCCTCAGGAACACGCGCGGTGCCACCAGCGCGAGGCCCTGCTGCCCTGGGCCCCTCCGCACAGGAAGGGGACGCCCAAGCAGCGCTCCCTTCCCAGCCGCTTCGCCCCGTCTGGGCTCGGACCGGCTCCGCACCCGCACACGCGCTCGCCCCCTTACCTCGATGGACTGCGATATGTGCATTTTATTTATTTCAATCTGGGGAAAGCTGCTCCCTGGCACATCCTCATATTCTTCATCGTAACGATCGAAGAGGTCCGTGGCATCTATTCCAACGCTGATTGTTCCCTAGGAAACAACAAGTGGAACAACTGCATCCAGGCATCCACGCAGGCCAAATGGATAGGGCATCTTTACGTATACTTTGGAGCTTAAACCGTAACTTTTCTTTTTGTTGTTTTACAATTACCTTGCTCTATTCTGAACTGCATTTCTTACACATTCAAGGGACATACATACAAAACGGAATGATTACAAAAGTCTAAAATAGCTATACAAGTGAAAGCAAACTGGATAAAAACTTAGCATTGCATCCCAGGTGAAAAACTGGATATTTTTTTCTACTGTTATATAGAGCAGAAGTAGGTAGAACATTTTCATACACAAGGGTTCTTCTCCCTCCACAACTAAATCTAACTCTGCTCTGTCACTATTTTAAAGACGTATTTTAGAAGTTAACCCTCTCCAAGTTACTTGGCCAAACAGCCTCTAAACACTTCCTTCTTATAAATCATCTGAAACAACAGAGTTTTGAGCTGCATCATTCACTTACCATTTACTTTATTAGTCAAACATTTCCTTGTCTTTTCCCTGGTCTACATCTTATAAATCAGAAGAAAAGGTTGACAAGGATAGGAAATGTTTACCACTTGGTAAAAGTCTTTCTCAAACAACTGAAATAATGCCTAAAGCTTATTCCTAGGCAAAGAGAAAAAAAATAGGCCGGAGCTAAACAGTCTGGCTAAATGCTGCTGTGTTCATTCAGACTAACTGCAAGAGTGGGTTTATTTGAAAAGGGCATGATGAGATTCTTCTCTGAGTCACACAGCTTCAACAGACTTTGGAAAACTCCCTGCAGCTCTATTAACCAGCACTCCAGCTCATGTGAAATACACCACTTGCAGTAAATGCCTCCCTGCACGAGCACAGAATTAACCCTGAAAGATGAGCTGTACGAATGAAGCTCTGCACAAAGGCACAGACATTGTAAACATAAATGGAATAAATTCTTACTTCAATCTGAGTGAGCATTTTTTCCATGCTCACTGCATTCTAATAAAACCCAGACCCAGCTATAAGAACCGCAGAGTCTGACAAGACTCACAGTCTGCTTCAAAGTCTTGGTCTGATTTGGCTCCAAATATTTATCTGTTGTGGAGATTCCACATCTGTTCGTAAGAATGCTTATTTTCCAATTTCTTACACGGGATAAATGGGACAAGTATCTTAAAATAGAAAGGTCTGCCTGTTTCCAAGAGAACTGTGCAATAGGGACTGTGTCCTGACTGTTTGGAAATTCTTCCTGGGAGAGAGCTGAACTCCCCCCTGCACACTTACCTCCCCGCCTGTGGCAGTCCAAGCCACGACCTCCTGCCCCTTACACGGAGAGGACTATTTCTGGGGAGCGATCCGCAAAGTCACCTTCCAGGGATCTGCTCCTCATACGCTGCAGCTTCCTAACTCTCAGCGCTCTCCTACGCTGCGCTGTTCCTTGAACCAAGGCCAAGCTGGCTGTGCAGCCAGGCGAGGCTGCCAGGAGCCCCGGCACGGTGCGGCGCTCGCCAGCCCGCCGCAGCGCCCCGCTCCGCTCCGCTCCGGCGCGTCCCTCCGCGCTGCCGCACGTGTCTCCGCGCGGCGAGCGGCCCCAGCGCTGCGGTGCGGGAGCTCTGCCCGCTCCTGCCTTCGTGCCGGGACGGCGGCACGGCCGCCCTCGGGGCTAAACCTCGGCCTGGCCCTGCCGGCCTCGCGCGGCGCCGGAGCCGCAGGGCTAACCCGAGGGTTTTCTTTTCAAAGTGTGGGATAAACACAGAAATTCAGCACTAAAACCTAATTCATATTCAAATTTTATAACTTTTTTTTTTCAAACAGACCTGTGAATCTTATAGCAAACACTTCTCTTGGTGAAAACAGGGGAATTGCAATGAGAACACACGCACCTGTTTAGGGAAAGCTGCAAGATCCCCTCAGGGAAAGCAGCCTCACAGCCCTCTCCCTCTGCGCAGTCTCTCCCCAACTGCTCAGGACAACTTCTGCTTAGCTGCCTTTCACCGAGGAGCGGATTCTGCAAAGACATCCTGCCTCCTGCCAAGCAGGTGAAGTCACCCTCAGAAACCTATGGGTCCTGGCAAGGAAACTGGCTCCATCACACGCACAGGAAAGGCAGCAGATGGTAATGTTAAAAATATTCCCAGAGAACAACAGCACCCCTATGGCACCGGATAGCAGGGGAGACCGCTGCTGCTCCCAGCTCCCTGCCAGCCACCTGCTCAGGCTATCGGAAAAGCAAGAGCCTTCCCCAAGGCAGGACCAGCGGGAAAACCTGCGCAGGCCCCTTTGGAAGCTGCCCTTGCACACACAGCAACCACGCTGGCTAACAGTGCTGCAGCACACAACCACTCCCTGAAATTCATCTCTTTAAGAACACCTCAACTTAGATCCTTGGAATAAAAAGAGTCTCTACGAACAGTTACTCTGTTAGAATCCTTTAAGTCAGACAAGAAATGCGATTAGGTAAAAGGCAACAGTATAGAATGGAAGACATCACTCACCACAGGCTAGAGAGATCTTTGCCTTTGGATTCAAAAAAGCATCTACGCAAAAATCACAACTTCTGATACACTTGGTAGGGCATGAGATGAGGCAGAGGCTCCCTTCCCGCAGGGCTGGAGCACAGACGTGTGCTCCCTGCTCTCCTCTGCTTCAGAGGAGCGGGAGAACTGTGCTCAACTCTGCCTGTTGTGGAAATCCGGGAAGAGGGAGAGAACTGTCCCACTTGGCAAGGTCTGTCTCTTCTGCAAGCAAAGTCTCTGCTGCAGAGAGAAACACGCTTGAAGTCACAACATCAGATGGAGGTTTCACCTCTTCTTTTTGGCAACGGTATAATTAAATATATTGGTTTCCAAGTTTGTACAGCTATAGTGAGACAGCAGACAATCTAAGTTACTCCAGTCTTCTGAATGTGCTGGGCAGGTTTTGCCCGTTGATGCTGTCCAGCCAAGAGGAGCTCCTGGCCGCGAGCGGCCTTCCAGGCCAGCCAACACGAGCGGCGGGCATCCCCGCTCCAGCTGCTGAGCACAGATGCTCCCCTTACACAGACAGGACCCCATGGCAAGGAGCACAAGGAGGATGCTCGAGGAGGAGCCCGTTAAAAGCAAACTAGACCAGAATGCCGCTGCCTCTTGCAGGAGATGGTATTACAAAGGGTAAAGCACCGCCAGACGCGCACTGTGCTGCGGCTGCAACTGTTTACGTAGTGACCAGGGAAGAAATCTGCGAAACAACTTAAAAATAAATAAGTAAAATTACCCGTAGAGTCCAGAGGACAGATGGCACAAAACCCATGAATCACTCTAGCTACAAATGTTAGGATGGCTCACGTTTCAGACTTCGGGGAGCACTCGTAGACAGAAGAAGACTGAGAGAATAAGTTAAAAGTTTGTCCATACTGCAGGCATGCAAAAAAGCCCACAAAAAGAAAAAAAAACAGAACCCTCATCTCAGGATAAGTTATTTCTGCAAAAATATCTGCAAGGAAGTCTCACACATCTGTTGCTATTGCTAATTATTGCAAAGGAAATTGCTTTTTTCATACAAGGCTTATGTGCCTATTTTTCAACTTTGTTCTAACGTAAAATTCCATCAGTGATATTTTCCTTAAAAAAAAAAAGGATTTACATTAAATAATTTCACAAGGAATGTACCAAACAATTATTTTTTTTTTTTACTAGTATGAACTTTCCTGTAAAGTGTAATCTGTTCCTGGGAATCACACCCACTAAATTGTGAAGACAGCCACTTCTATAGGCAGAGGCAGCGAGAGAGACAATCTGTGCAACAGCTGGTTTTAAAGGAGATCAAGAGGCAATCAAACACTCAGAATCACGTTATCATATAATCTATCTGTAAAAGCGTTTGACCCGCCTGGTGTTTTGTCTAGTACTTGTCAGCTTTTGAACTACGGCAGAATCAAATGAAAGTTACCTGGACTCATGAACCTGCCTGTGGAGACAAATCTACCAGCAGCCGACTTGGAGAGCAGCAAATGAAGCAGTCGGTGAGCAAAAGGTAGGACAGGTTTTGCTCCGTTTGAACTAACCGGGATCTTTCCAAGATCTGTGGCAATTTAGGCAACCCTTGGAAAATACAGGTCTCTCAAAACGTCTCATTTCTGGAAAAGTAGTGAAATAAAGGCCAGGAGTCCCGGTTTAACAGGGAATTAAGAAACGTACCTGTGAATAATCTACCCCCTTGTCTTTTTTTTCTTTTTTTGCCCTTACCATTTCCTTTCCAGAAGGTGACATATGCAAGCTGCGCAAGTTTAGGCCTTGAGGGACCTGTATTTCTTAAATCATGACCTTCCACAACAGGAAAATAGTAGGATTTAATTTCTGGAACAGGAAGCAAGTCTTCTCAAATCAAATAATCAACTTTCCAACCCTTCTGCATATCTTTAAAAGCAAAAAACAAAACTTTCAAAGCAAACAGCAGACCTAATTCTAAACCTGCCAAATTGCCTACATCTGGTTATTGCTCAACATTTCTGGTTAGAAATACTTTATTTTGCTGGAACCATTTTATAGAGCTAACAAAATGTTGGAAATTTTAAAGTAACTTGTGTTCTGGTATGAAATGATCACAGCTGTGCTACTTAATTCCACAGGAACACTGCCTAGAGAGACATTTCCATAGACTGCCAATAAGCAATTGCTGTAAACACCCAGATGGCTAATTTTATCACAGGACACAGAGGCTGAGGCTTACAATGCAGCTCCACTTTTTACTGCTTATAACCACAGCAAGACATCCAGACAAAATGTCAAATTCCTAAAGTCACTGAGAGGCAGTACGTGGAGGTAACCATGCCTACACCCCTCTCCCAGAAGATCCATCTGCCCATATCACCCCATCTCCAGCAGAGACATTTCAGCTTGCTCTGTTTTATGGCATCCAGAAATCCCTTTTTGCCTGGAATAATGCTGTGAGCAGATCAAAAAGACAGTTTAAAGGGAGCAAATGGGATCACTTTGAAGTCATTGGATTGACAATCCTCCCGCCTGATGCTGTTTCACTCCTGCACCCTTTTTACCTCAGCTCACAGCCAAAGCTTATTTTTCTCCATAATCTTGTCTGAAGTAATCTCAAGGGATGGTGAAATCCTCTGAAAAGCTTCACAAATCCACTTCTCAGTGCTAAATAACAAACATACCTGATTACCCAGATACCTGCCTGCACATACATGGTTGCTTCAAAAGGAGTTGGAGAAAAAAAGAAGCATCACAGGTAAGTTAAGGACACTTTATCTGGACTTAAGATTTCATTTTTCCAGTATGTACTTAAAACAGAAATTAAGATTTTGGAGTAGAATGGGAGAAAGGGTAGGCTGCATCCATTCAAACACTGGAATCAGGGTAACAAAGGTCCCCACAGAAACCAAACTCATTCAGCAAACAGAAAGGTTTCCTCAGAAGACGGGTGCAGAAAGGCAAGCGTAACCTTGAGGACAAATGTCACAGCCACATAGTGTTCCAGCGCTGGATATAATTAGCAGGCTCCTGTATGTTAGAAACTATTTCTGCGATTATTTTTATTTCACTTTCCACTAACAAGACCGTTAAAATGAAAAACAAAGGCCATAAAGAGTTAAATTATATACTGTAAACCTGTTTGTGTCCCCTGTGGAGGAGCATAGCACAAATGTTACTCAGCAGCGCAGGCAATCTCAGCGTTCGGAGAACAGCGAACGACTGCTCACTACCTGCACGCTGCAAGGACACGGAGAGCTGCAGCCAGCGGGGTGCGGAGGGGTGAGCGTTCCTCACTGACAGCTCAGACCAACGCTTTTCCTGGCACAGCCTTACCCATAACTGTTCCCACACATCTGTCAACCTAGGAAAAGATTCATGATTTGAAACTGCTCGGCGTGAAAGCACCAGCAGCCTTCAGAAATAACGTTACTCTTAGTTATAGCAACTGTTAATTTGTTTCTCACGTTACCAATTAGGCTGCACCATTTTAGAAGTCCATGCATGGACCGGATGATGCCGGAGTCCTCCTGTTTCAAAGATACCAAAACACTAAAGCCGTAAGTGCTTCAGAACCCAGAGCTACAGAGTTGACTGCAATCCTCTAGCTAGAGCTCTGGGGATACCCGGCTTCCCACCAAGAACAGTTATAAATAAAACAAAGTTGGTTTCTTTTTTCTAGATTTTTTTTCCAAGAGAGATAATGTTTCTGGTCTACATAAATTGCAACCAATATGTTTATGATTTTCTTGCATAGAGAGACAGAAATTAAGTATCACCATCACGAACCATTTCTATTCTGCATAAAAGAAACTGTCTTCCAGCACACATTTAAAAAAAATAGTTTAAGATATTTTAAGCAGCTCTCCCTTATATCTAATTCAGGTAAACTAAAGTGCAAATGCATCGGGGACTGTAGATCCAACTCTTGCATACCGTTGTTCACTGCATGGCAAATGAGTTTTGTGATTTAAGAAGCTTTCAAACCTTACTCAGTGGTAATCCTGACAAAACCGTGCTTTGCCTGGTGTGTTTATCAAGCCAAGAGCCTGGCAAAGCCATTAGCATTCTGAGTTATTGGAGTATTCTAGGCACAGCAGGTAAAAAGGACAGCAGCGGTCGCTCCTCACCTCCTCCTCTCCCCCAGCAATGCCGGGGGCATCTTCCTCTCCACCGTTGCTCATCTTTGACCAGCTGGGATGCAGCTGGGAGAAGAGTCATTTAGGGCCAGTTTATGGCTGCTCAGACAGAGAGACGAGAGCGAGACCCTCGCTAACGACGCTCACTGTACGAGCGCTGCAACACGTCCTTAAACCTGGCACCAACTGTGAGCCTGGCAGGATCCCAATGCTCTTCAGGCTGGTTTTGCTCTTTGTGCTCCAGCCACAAGACTCGCTCCTCAGTGGTCCAGTATCTGTTTCGTCTTTTTGGTTGGTGTGAGGAATTTATATTCAAACATGGCATTACTGTGTCAATACTGCAGCGCAGAAGGGAAGATCTGTGGTCTTGTTATTTGGAATATTTAAAGGGGTTCATAAAAGGTTCCACATTCGGAATGTGTTCTTAATGCTGCCTAAAACTGTTCTTCTCTGTTTGTTTGTTTCCACATGTTTCAACAGAATGAAGAAGCTGCATATTCTATAGAGGACTACTGTTCAAAGAATTAGCTATTTTTCCTCGTATTTTTCACATAAATATCTTATTCAGGGATGGATGCCTGAGGGATTATTTATTATAGTACCTCATTTACCTTTATCTCACAACATCTTGTATTCTTAACACTTCAAGGATTCCCATTGGGGATGGGGATGAAGTCTCTCCTTACCTTTGGATTAGTTCGCTGCTGCAGTCGTCTCTCTTCCCTCTCTCTCTGCAAACGCTCAAATTCTTCTCTGATTTCAGCTGGAGTTCTCTTCCTTTCCACAACCTACTCAAAAATAAATTGGAAACTAAACATTATCACAAAGAGGATGTTACTGCAGGGGTCACTGCAGTTTGGCACAACAACAGGAATTTCAGATAAAGGTGGATTTAATCCATTCCATAGACTACAAGGTTTCTCTCACCTCCCAACCTTCCATTTCCAGTCCTCTTCTCCCGTATATGTCATAAATGGCCCTGGTCTGTGGATCACTGAGCACTACAAATTAAAATCAAAAGAGAGGAGAGAATTCAGTTCTTGGTCTTCTCAAACTTCATGCCAACCCATTAGCGTTACTTGCAATTCAAGCACAACCCTGGAAACATGAAGCTTGGCTCTACAGATCCACCCAATTTTACGCTAACACCCCACAACACCCGTTCCTGAGAGTTTCTGTGCTCACCCTCATACGCTTGGTGCACGAGGTTGAAGAGCCGCTCGGCCTGCGCTTTGAGCTCGGGGTCTCTGTGCTTGTCGGGGTGGTAGAGCATGCACAGCCGGCGGTAGGCGCCTTTCAGCTCCTCCTGGGAGGCCTGCGGGCAGGACAGGGATGACCTCAAACACAGCCAAAGCTCACTGGGAAAGAGACGACTGTTACCAAGACCCGCCCTCACCAGAAGTCAGTCTTTTTTCCTGAATGAAGAAGGTACCTCTGTTTTGCTGTGGAATACACTTTTCCACAAGACAAGGAAGTGACAAAGGGGCACGAAGCTTTTAGAACTACAAATTCAAGGACTAAAGCTTTCACAGAAGTTTTCCTCAGAAACAAGGGCAGTAGCAATTCACTTCCTAAAGCAATAACTTTTTTTCCACCTTGTGATAAAGAGCGAGAGCTGTGGACTTTGAATTGAAGAAATGCATTCGTTTGGTCCTATAAGACAGGGGCACGTTCCTTTTTGAGGCGAGCTTAGCGTGAGTGGTTTTTCTTCACGTTCACTGTTTCATATTAACGTTGCTTAATGATATAGCAAAAGGGAACCCGCTGGTGCCCAGAAAGTAAAGGTAGCTACAGACCAGCTTTCCCCACCCCACCCCCTTTTTTTAAATTATCCTGTGCTTTCTGAGACAAGGAATTTAAAGTAGATGAGACGGTAGAGGAACATATAGCTCTAAAACTATGTTCTTTAATCTCATTAATGATAAACAGTTTAATGTGCTATTGATTAAGTAATTGAAACACATACTTCCATTTTTCATAAACAGCACGTTCAATAAAATGCTAGCCCGGCCCT
This sequence comes from Tinamus guttatus, assembly GCF_059628265.1. Lineage (NCBI taxonomy): Eukaryota > Metazoa > Chordata > Aves > Tinamiformes > Tinamidae > Tinamus > Tinamus guttatus. Next base: position 827,684 of record NW_028289049.1, read on the forward strand.
TTCATCATCACCAATAGCTTCAGCCATTGATCCGGTGTTTCACAAGCAATAACCTCTCAGGAACCACTACAGAAGTGCTGACCTTGTTCCACATAGCAGCAAAACACGTAAAACTCAGTAACTACGACGTGAAAGTTACATTTCCATTACTGACACTCTACACATAAGCAGATGCATCTCTAATTAATATCTCAGTCACACCGCTACATTTTTTACCAGACTGAAAGCTATGGGAGATTAACCATATACATGCACTAGGAAATTGCTGCTCGGTGGGTTCAGCCTGCCCGTCAGGGCTGTGAGTTCAGCGGCTATTTGGCATTTCGAGATCAGCTGCCTCATCGCGCCACGCTTCCCCGACACACGGCAGCAGCCTGCGGCAGGCTGCAGCTGTGCAGAAAGGCAGAACGCAGCTCACGGGCAGGAGGCAACGCGGTCAGGGCCCCCCGTTCCGCCGGCCCTCACCGCGCACCGAGGGCGGCACGGCACGGCAGGGCACGGGGCGCGGGCAGGCCCAGCGCGGCTCCCCGCCGCCGCAGCGCGCTCCTCGCCGCCATTTCCCGCCGCGACGCCCGCAGCCCCGCGGCGGAGGCCCAGCGCGGCGGACGGGGGCGGCGGGCGGCGCTGCGGGCCGGCCCCGCTGGGCCGCGCGGCCTCACCTCGCGGCGCACGTTGAGCAGCGCGTAGTAGTCCTCGTTGTCCGGCGCCTCCTCCGCCAAGGCCGCCGCCATCTTCGCGACCTCTCACCCCGCGGCGCGCGCAGAGCGGCGGCGGCAGCGCCCCTGGCGGCGGGGCGGCCTGGGCACGGCCCCGCCCCGCGGCTGCGCATGCGCCGCGGACAGGGGCGGGCGCAGCGGCGGCGCCGCCCGGTAGCCGTGAGGAGAGGCGGGCGCGCGGCGCCGCGGTGAGTGCTGCGCGCCGAGCCGAGCCGAGCCGAGCCGAGCCGTTTTGCTCGGGCATGGCGGCTTAGCACGGCGGGGCAGCGGGGGCGGGGAGGCGGCGGTGCTGTGGGCGGGGGCAGCCGTGCCCGGCGCGGCGTGGGACCGGCGCCGTGAGAGCTCCGCGCTCGGGGGCTCCCGCCCGGGGCTTCGCGGCCGGCACCGCCGGGGTTTCCCGCCCGGCGCGGCAGGGGGCGCGCGGCGGCGGCGCGGACCGGGTGCCGCTGGCCCCGGGGCGCCCCCCGGCGGCGGCCGCGGCTCTTCCCGCTCGGTGCGCGGGGGTCCCCGCAGCGGGGCGCTCTGCCCGCTGCCCCGGGCCGGCCGCGGCCCCGGCACGCGGGTCGCCATGGCAACGCGGTCCCGGCGCCGCCCCCGGGGATCCCGGGGATCCCGGAGCGCCGGCCGCGCCTCGCGCGCGTCCCCGGCGGCGGCCGCTGTGCGCAGGAAATGGAGGACGGGGGAGGCCGGCCCTGCGGCCGCGGCGCTTCCCGCGTGCCCAGGGAGAGCCCCCATCGGCCCGGCCGTGCGAGGGGCCGCGGCGGCGCCGGAGCGCGGGGGCTGCCGCGGGCCGGGCCCCCGTCCCGCCGTGCCCGGGAGGCGCGGGGCTGTGACCCGGCAGCGCGGCCCCGCGCAGGCGCTCGAGGCAGTGGCAGGACGGCCCTTCCCGGCCCTTTCCTGCCGTGCAGCGCCCGCCGTGCGGAGCGGGATGCGGGTCCCGCCAACGGGCCTCATTGAGCGCCTTGTTAGTGCCCGGGGTCACACACAAAGTGTTTTTGCTGATATTAACTTTAGTTCTAGCACAGTTCAACAAGGAAAAACTTGAAGATGCCGTAAGCCAGGTGAGCTTGTCAAGCCGTCAGGGCGCCGCCTGACAGCTCCTCACGATGCAGCCCGTGAGCTAACGAGTGCCAGCTAACGAGTGCCAGGGTTCAGCGTCCTTGCGAGAGCCGAAGGGCCCTTCAGCCTTAACGAAGGGTGACGCTTTGATGAGAGGCTTTTTTTTTTATTACCTTCTTTAATAGGTGAGAGAAGAACCCAAAGATCTAGACTAGCGTGCTGCCCCTGTCTTACCAGCCAGCGTTAATGCTGGTTGATAAATTTTAGTAAAGGTTGCTTTTGGTCCCATTTGCTGGTATTAGGAGCCCATAGAGATTATGTCCTTTCACATATGAAAGATGCTATTGATTTTCTGTTAGTGTTATCTGAAATGTGCACTCTGTGTCTATGGAGTAGTGACAATCCTCCATCACTCGTTTCATGTGGAAAGAGTGGTTATTGAATCTCTTCCCATAAAACCTGATCTTTTTTCTCGTCCAGAATTTGCGAACCCCCATGGGAGCCCCTTGAGTTATTTCTTGGAGAAAATTGATTTGTTTTACACTCTGCTTCATACATTTGACTCCGTTTTTATTTTTGATTTGGCTTGTGTGATATGGAGGCTTCCCTAGCCTTGAGTGTGTTTTCTCAGGGTTGTTTTGCGTCTGTCTCATGGAGATTAACATTTTTAGAATGTTTTAAACTAAAATGAAGACTTTTTTTTTGGCATAAGTGTCTTGTTGCTGGGAGATTTTCACTCAGGGTGACTCATGAGCCTGGATTGCTACTTCTCTCAAGGCAGGTCTTGGATATTGACAGCTTCCCAGCTGCTTCCAGGTAAATTCTGTGCAAGTTTCTAGTGTCCAAACAGGCCCGTGAGAGTATCTGGGGTGAGTGGCACTGTAGCAGAGAGCACAACCTGCGCTACCACCTGCCCAGGGAGCAGTGGTTTCCACACTAAAACAGTGGCAAGAAATATTCTGTTATGTTTGCCCTTTCCCCTGCGCAGCAGGTGACTCACTGTGGGACTTTTTCCTTTCAGGAAGGAAGTGGCAACATGAATTCATAGATGACGAGTAGGATGCCAAAGCCAGAGATGACTGTGCTCTTGAAGAAATGCTGGGTAGAGCAAAAAGGTAAAAGGAACAGCTAATTACGTGCATTCTGGAGCCTGTGGGAGTTCGTGTTTTGCTTTCCCTCCCGTGGCAGATGACATCCCTCAAACTGCAACTCAGTTTCTTGAATTCCCTCCTTGATCTTATGGGAAGTCCCAGTGACACTTCTCACTTCTGACCTACTTCTTTTATGGTCAAAGCCTTACCACCCCCGCTCCCCCACAATGCATTATTTTGCATTGATAAACCTCTGTGAAACCTGTGCTTTTACATACGTCCTTTCATGTGCCCATCTAGAGGTCCAAGGGCTACCTTATGCCGACCTGCATCTGAAACAGTATCAAGTTAGTCTAAAAATCATATTTTGTGATGAGAGCAAAAAGAAAAAGAAGGCAGAAACTCAGCCATGGTATTCGTACCTCGTGCCATTCTCGCAGGGTGACAGCTCGGCTCAGTGCAGTGCTTTCCTGTCCCATCTTCTGACTGAAGCCTGGGCAGACACATGCTGTTAAAATGCTAGAATGGCATTGCAAGCAAGTGGCCTTTTTGAGGACTAAATTGCTTTCTGCTACCCTAATGCTCATGTTTGTTTGTGTGTTTTTTTAACTGCATTTTATGTTAACACTTTTGGGATGCCCAGAGGAATAATTTACTGACTCTTTCATTGTGGGAAGTTATCCTTGTAGTTTCTGAGGCGTGGTAGTTTGCCTGGGCTTTGGGCAGCAGAGCCGCGCAGTGGAGGGGCCGTCGCAACACGCGCCCGACGGCGGCACGGGTGCCTGAAGGAACTGGCAAGAAGCAGGGAAAGCTTCATTACTAGCATGTATTACTATATACTGTATACTGATGTATGTTTCCTTGGGACGTTTCCATCCTGCTTACGGGAGAATGGCTTTCATCCCCGCAAGTCATGAGCAAGCGTTCTCCTTGGAAACATGCCGGGGGGTGAGGGATAGTAATTACCTGCTTGTTGCCCCTGCCTCGCAGCTCTTCCTGGCAGCAAGTGTACGGGACAAATGGGGGATTCTGTGGCAGGGAGATGATGTTGGCAGTAAAAGAGGCAGAATGAGGTGTGAATGACTGGTATATAAATAACTGATCTCTTCTGCTGGTATTGATTAAAATAGAAATCAGGCAGGAGTTTTCTGTAGCTGAGATGTTAATGCTGATTGTAATTTTTCCGGTGCTTAAGCAGAACTGTCAGTCCGTTTGCTTCCTACTAAAGTGCAGCTTAACCCAGTGCGCTCCGTGTCTGCGGGTCGTTTCAGCCAGGCACGTGGAGAGCCTGCTGTGGGCCGAGGCTCCGCGTCTGGGCATCGCTCTCTTCTGAAAGCAGCCGTGGAGCTTGCCAGAAAGCCAGTGTTTTGTACTGTGGGAATGGCAGGCTTCAGGAATGACTTACAGATACCGTTTTCCACTAAAAGCTCTTCGGATTTTGGGCTGTGGTGGTGACGGCTGGAAGCTAGGAACTTGTATTCCCCACCAGCTCATCTCTGTCTCTGAGGTGAGTCTGTCTCCAGTAAAAAAAAATACGAGAATTTGTCAAAGACTTTTTCCCTACCGTGTCGGTGAGAGTGCTGCTTGGGCTCAATGGTGTTTTGTTTTTGCATTTGTTTAATAAATTGCTTTTCTGTTTTTGTCACGGGAGCTGCTCTCTGCAGGATGGCCTGGAATCCTCCTTAGGTTTAGGCCATTTGATGTAACGGAAGGAACAAGACCAGCTTGAACTCTTGCAATATAAAAGCACAGTTTGTCCTGTTTCACTTGGCAAATGTACCAAACGTTTGAAATACGATAGAAATATCTTAAGAAATGCAGATTAATAACTCTTTTGAAATGTCTATAATTTGCATAAGATCTCATTTAGTTAAAGTATGTGGCAGTCTAACTTTTAATATGCTAGAGATTTCAGCCATACTTAATATGGAGTGGAGAATCATTGCCTATCCGTATTTCGGGAGTCTGGGTGCTTGTATTCGTTCGTTTTTCTGCATCTAGCGATGTACAGGCCGTCAATGCATCTTCTGGGCGTTTTTATCAACACCGGTGTGAATCTCCAGTGCTAACTGCGAGCTTTGAGCTCCTCCCCACTAATCTATAAAGCCCTAAGCCTGCTAGAACTGGGATGGAGCCGGCGAGGGCTGCGTCTTTGCCGCTGTTCCCCGGGGTTGTGGCTTCTGGCTGTTCCATGGCCTCCGCTCGCCCTCCCGGCCCCGCAGCTCAGCCCGGCAGCTCCGGTGTTGACTGCAGCATCCTGCCAGGCCGGGGTCAGAGCCCTCGGAGGCGTTGGGGAGCTGGAGAACAAGGAGGGCTTTTAGCATTTCGTGATTTTTGAGTATTATATACAGGGCTTTTGCTACTCCTGCCAGTAAACATCAGCTCGGGGAGGATGCTTGGCGCCTGGCTCCAAGTGGGCTGGTAGCCACGAGTCGTGCCAGGGCCGGCATTGGACCGTGTGGCTGGAGGGCCCGGTGGGAGCCGCCCTGGCAGCAGCGCCGTCCCTTCGCCGGCTGCAGCTCCGCGCGCGGCTTCTCTGCCCCGGGGCAGCCGGTCTTGGTGGACCCTGAAGATACAGGCCAGCCTACAGCAGCTGTCCGTCCTTTCCCTCGGGGTCTTGCAAGTCTCCAGGCTTTCCGTTGCAGGGGAGCCTTGGGAAGGTGCGTGTTGTCCTGCCTGTGTCCCGCTAACCCCACCTGGCCGGCAGCGCGCGGCAGCGGGCGCTGCTGCGAGCCGTTCGAGGGACGCGGCCCCGAGGACAGGGCGCTCGAGCCGCCCAACGTCTCCTCTGGTAGCCGAGCACTGCGCAGCCTCACCTGAGCGCTCGCAGCAAAGTCTCCTGCTCAAACGCACGTGGAGCCTTGCAGAGCGCCTACTGTTGCGCTCCCGCGCAGCCGAGGCCTCGCAAGCCTGCAGGAACGCGCTTGTACGCTTTGATCTTCAATTTGGGCGTCAGTCTGCTCATCTGCTGGGAGTCAGCTGGCAGACACTTTCTTAGATGTTGTTATGTTTTGAGATCTAATCCTCAGCCTCAATGCAAGGCAGTAGGATGCTGCCAAAACACATGAGAAACAGGTGGAATTCCCTTGTCTTTGGAATACTTCATTTGGCATAGACTATTTCAAGGATTCATCGGTGTGTTGCAGTAAGATCTTATCCCATATTAGTAAATATTACAGCTGTAATATTACTATATATTAGTAAATATACAGTAAATATTACAGAAAGTAAAGCTCCAAGTATGTTTTTCCTAAGAAACAGCATATATTCTTCCCCAGGATGTGTGAATCCCTCAGATAACCTTTTACTGCAGTTTTGGAGGTTTGTCTCCAGATATCTACTTTTGCTAAACTTGCTGTGAACCATTTAATTGCCTTTTGTGCAGATAAAATGTGAGTATACTGTCACTGGGAACCTTCTAATTTGAAGTTTTGATTCTGTGGAAATGCCTATGAATACACTGATATCTGCCACGTAATTTGTCTGCTTCCAACCATGCTCTTCCTTAGTAGAAGCACTTTGCTTCTGGAACACACTTGGATAGCAACTGTCTAACAGAAAATATCTGAGGTATTTTCAAAGATGGACAATGCAGCTTTTCCTGTAGTAGATGGTGGATACCTACCCTTTTATGTGCAGTTTGCTTTACAGGGTTTGCATGGCCAGTGGCTAGTGACTTATTTTTAATAGCTTAGTAAGCATGGGCTTTTATAGACTCAGGAAAGAAGGAAAGGAAAGCAGGAAGATGCTATGAAATCTAAATGATGAAATGGGACGTTTTTCTTCAAATGCCATTGCAGCAGTTATTCCTGGTGAAGGAGGAACAGTGGTTTCAACACTCCGTAATCACCAATGCTCGTGTAGAACTTACTTGTAATGGAAATACCTGCATGGCCTCTGGGGATTAGAAAAACCAATGCCATTGGTCGGGGTATAATGGCTTTAGGAGTCTAGTTCAGTAAGCACAGGGCTCTTGTGTGCTATATTTTTTTTCAAATAAGTGAATGCTTAGGGATTAATTAAACTCTTTTATGCATTTTAGGGGTTAATCGATCCGTGCTTGAGTTCATAGGTAGACCTTACAGATCCACTTCTGGAACAGGCCCTTTAGACTCCTGGTCTAGCTGACTGTGCATTTCCAAGAATGCCCTACTCCTTTCTCTGCGACCTCTTTATTTTTGTGCTTTTAGTTGGCTTTGATTCTACAAATCAAAGCAATTCTAGTTCAAAATCTGGTTCAGAATCTAGTTCTGGTTCAGAATCTGGTTCTAGTACAAATCTAGTTGTCATTGATCCTACAAAAGGATTAACTTTTAATGTTGTGGTAAAGCTCCGTACTGTTTTTAAGCAGGTCTTGTAAAAATTTAAATGGTGCAACACTAGGTTGCAGGTCTAATTGTTTAATCGGAGATGGGAGTTGTAAGAGTCGCAGTATAAAAGCAAATTCTAATACTTCCATTAGCAGTTAGGACTAATTCCGTGCACAATTCGCGTCTTTCGGAGCACCCCCTCGGTCCGAGCCCCGCTCCCGCTCGGAGCAGCCCGCAGGAGGTACGTGCAGCCGTTGTGGTCGCTGGAGGTGCCCGCTGGAGACGGGCGCGCGGCATCGCCGGAGCGACGCGCTCGGGGCCTGGAGCAGCCCTCAGCGCGCGAGGAGAAAGGGGCCTTGGGGACCTGCTGTAAGTGCGCGGCGTTCACGTCATTAATACGTCTGCCTTGGCAGCCGCAGGTCAGCAGCAAACTTTGCTGCTTGGAGAACAAAATAGGAGAACTCATTGTGTTTGTTCTTTCTTTCCTCTTCCATTACTCCTCTTTCTCTTTTCAGTGCCTTAGGCTGACATTCTCATACCTGCGCAAATAAAGTTTGGCTCCTAAATCCATATTTGTTTTGTTAATGTAGATGGCAGACTAATTTCAGAAGTGCTACATACCCTGGAAGAGATGCTTGTTTAAAAGTAGGAACAGAAATTTAGGGATCTTGGACATGGGCGTTTTGCTTGCTTGTATGTCCTTACTATGTTTGCTTTAACTGTCACTAGAGATCCGATACCAAACTGTCCTGAAGATTGCAGTGTGTTGTGCCCCGTGAGAGAGGCAGAATTGTGGAAGATGCTCTTTTCCAGAGAGAGCGGCCACCCCACGGGCTGCAGGCTGGTGCAGTGAGCCCTGCTGGCCTGGCAGCATTTCTGGCCACGCCGGGAGCTGCTCGGCAGAGCCAGTTACGGACCAGCCTCGCACATATGATAACTTTGCTCTACTAAATTGTTCTTAGGATTTGCCCCTTTTTCTCTTGCTTCTCAGGTGACAAAAGCGGTGGTGCGTGTTAGCAGGGAGCGCGTTCGGGGTGCGCAGAGAGCGGCCCCAGCGAGCAGCAGCTCCTTGCAGACAATGGCAGCTCTGGGGAAGGTGGGCACCTACCGAAGGACAAACGTGTAGCTGAAACCACCATGGGGGACGGTTGTGTTGCCTCTTTAAACTATCTGACCTGGTTGTCTTAAGAGGAAAGAAAGCAAGGAGGAGCATTCTGACTGCAGCGTAGGAAATTGTCTGTATTAAATCTAAAGCAGCGTTTATGAGCACTGTATATATTACCTGAATTTGCCAGAATTATGTAAACATGGGGAGTGGAAGTTGTTAATGGAGCCTGACTACCAAAATAAATCACAGCCTAATTATTCTTTTTATTTATTTATTTATTTTTCTGGCTAAAATTAGAATTTGATATAGTGGTCAATAGACATTTTGTTTAATTTTTGATACATAATTTTTAATAGCTAATCTAGAAGAACTCAAGAAAGTTGCTGCAGAATTGGAAAAATAAATTATCTGGATTCTGTGGTGACTTACTAATAAATCCCCTTGGTTGGAAGCTTTAATTTACCTCATATTTCAGCTTTTCCTCCTCTGACGGACCTGTGGGTGTATATTACAGCAAAATAATCATTATTTTCCCCCCGGTGCCACCAGGGCGCTTAGGAGGAGCTCGCCCGCTGCAGCGGAGGGAAGAGCCGTCGCAGGGCGCGGGCAGGGACGGAGCTGGCAGCGCCCACGAGCTGCCCTCTCTGCTCCCAGCAGTCTACGAGGTGCCACCGGGTCGGTCCGTTCTGCAGCCGCTGGAAGCGGTTCCAGAACTGGATAAGGGGGATGCAGATGCGCAGGCTCCCAGTTTGCCCTGCTCTGGACTCGGTGCCAGGGTAGAGAAACACATTTTTGTACTCTCGTTCCTAGTAAACTGGTGAATGCAATGCTTAGTTTTGAATCTACTGGCTTAAATTCCTGTTTTGTTTTGTTTTGAAGTGAGGGTTTGCACAGTGAAAACTCCTTTCCTCCTAATAATGTTTTAGGCTCTGGAGTAATGGTTTGTCCATAGCCTGACCCAAGTTCCCTTTGGCCTGCCAAGTTTTACCAGAGATTAGTTGGACGCAGGATTTGTACTTCTGAAGGGAGTAAGTGGACAAGGAATTGCAGAAGGAAGCATCCAAGCCCCAAAACAGGGACCGTGGCTGAGGTTGTCCTCCTGCCGAGGTAGTGTACAGTTTCATCCAGCCGGTGTAAGGGTAATCCAGTATTTTTAGTTCCTGGTAATTTATATTCTTCTGTGACTCCCACACATCATTTTTGGCAAGTCATTTGGATGGCAGAGCTCTAAATAGAGTCTATTTCTCTGGAGAGCCTTTCTGAAGAAACGCGTGTTTTGGGATATTTACCTGTTTTTGATGAATTTGGGAATTGGCAATTATACTTCACAAACACAGTGAAATATTGCTAAGTAACAATGGATTTATGCCAACATGTTGGCTTGATTCAGTCTGTTTTTTCCTTCTATTTCCCTAGAAGAAACAGCTTTTGATCCTCTGGGTGGAGAGAGAGGAAAGGACAAAAACATTTCATTTCTATCATTTTATTTTTTAAGTGTCTTTATTCACAGTTTTAAGAGTGTTTCTGTAAGAACACTTGGCATTCCTTAATTTCTAAATCAGGGAGCAACTTTGCACAGGCAGTTCAAAAGATACGGAGTTTCCAACACTGTCATTATAGACATCCAACCTGTCTGAATTGTTTTGGTTTTTCTATGCCCAACATAGCAATTGTGGTTGTAGAATTTACTGAATATTCATAACGGGATATTTGTGCAGGGTATTATTAAAAGTTTTACTTTTGCATATAACTAAGCACTAACCCAAACAACCAAGCTAGCCCCACATCTCTCAAGGAAGGACAAACTGGAATTTAAGGGAACTTTCTCATACTTGCCTCCCTCTAAAGGGAAACCACTACAGCAGCGACCCTATCGGCATGTTGCACCAGTAGAAGTTACTGGTTGCTCAGACTGCAAGCACTCGTGGCCTGTCAGATTTCCTGTGGTTTGTCAGCGGGACCTAACTGTGTTTCACCCCAGAGGAAGGTAAGACCGAGTGAGGTTACCCTGTGCCCTGCCTGCCCTGTGTCTTTGCAGACCGGTGCCCGCATGTTTCGTGACTATGAAGAATGTTTAAGCGCTGGGGAGCTGGGAAACTTGAAGAAAGCCAGAAGTACTTAGATTCAGATTGTAACTTCTTATGTTATTGCAAAAGGAATCAAATGGAAATAGTCGAGACACAGCTGGTATGTTTAAGGAAAAATCCATGTTCCGATTGTATTTTTAATGTTATGTAGATCGTGTTGTAAGAACCTGTACCATGCTGTCAAAATCATATACAATTTCAGGTACATAAGATCCAGTTTATTAGTGGGTTGGTTATTTCTTGCCTGAAGAGAATGAGTTCATTGGCCACATGCAGTGGAGCTCAACATGGGTTCACGACCCGCGTGAAAAAGGCTTTTTCCACTTCCAAGCACAGGGATTCTCCTTGGCTTCAGCGCCCGGGAAGGCTCTGGAAAGGCGGGCACAGAGCCGGCCGCGCCGCACTGTAGCACCAGCGCGAGGTGCTCGAGTTCTCGGAGCTGTTAGGGACTAGTTGGGTGGGAGTTCTTGCTTCCCCACGCTGCAGAGCCTGAGAAAAGGCAGCTGGTGTCCGAAATAACCTTGTCCGTCGGGCCACGAGGACCTCATTACTCTAATGAGCCATGGAGGTACATACGGAACTACTTTAGCTGCAGAGCGGACGAGGAGATGGACACTCTGGTGCGTGCACGAAGCTGATTTTGCATTTAATTATGTTTCTGGGCAATGCCAAGCTCTAACCCCAGGTGCCGAACCTTACGGTTATTTGCTCTCGAGCGTGTGAGTGAGTAATGCAGCAAGGGCTACGGCTGAAATAAATGTTTGTGCTTGTGAAAATAACTGAAGGGCTACCCTGGACACTGATCGCTGTCCGAACACCTGGGAGCATCTTGGGTTCCAGCCACAAGCCCTGGAGCCTGCAACATCAAACAGGAGCAGATCTCAGACGTTACTGCACGTGGTGGCAAAGGGAGAATCTGAGCAAGGGCATGAGTGTTCCTCCTAACGCGACGGGGACGTAGTAGCTCTGCCGCTTCTCTTGTCCCCTTCTCACTGCACGATCCTGCCTGAATCATGTGAGAGGGAGAGAGCTCTGGCCCTGCCGGGCTGAGACGGCTCCTCGTGCCTGGACACAGGTCTCCCAACGCAGCTGGGCCCCAGCAGGAGCTTTCATGCTCAGGAAACCCAGCGCTGCCCTGATGAAGCAAAACTTGCCGTTGTTCAGCACAAGTGCCGCCTGGAGCGGCGTTTCACAGTGCTCCGGTTAGATGAGCGTTACCTCTGGTTTTGCTCATCGGATGTGAACGGCGCATGGCTCTATCTGGTGGCACTTAACCCGCCCAAACCTGCGGCGAGCCAGCGCGGCACAGACTGTGACTCTCGGGCGACGGCGCTCGCGCAGCCTGCGTTCGCGTGGGGACGTGGCCTTGCGGTTACCTCCGCTCTAGAGGATGCCCCTCGATCCTGTACCGCTGTGGAGCCAAGCGGCCCAGCTCCCTCGTGTCCTGTGAGGAGTAAGGCCACCTCAGAAGAATGTCCGAGGACAGACGCACATTCCCTAGCGCTTATCAAGACATGGGCGCCGGGATAACCACGGCGCTTCCCGGGATATCTGGGGCAGCTGCAGGAGGAGGCAGCACAGCGGGCCCTGTAGCCACACCGGCACGGGTGCGCGTTCACAGCCCGCACCGTGCTCGCCGCGGGGCTGGCGGGAGCAGCCTGCAGCCCGGAGCCTCTCCATCGCCGTGCCCTCCATGGCTCGCACCATGAGCCCTTGCTGGCAAGAGGAAGGAGGACTTTGCCTTGGCTCCTGCCTTAGGAGAGACCCATCCCACCATCTGTCCTTGTCTTTGGTCTCGGCCCAGGCATTTCTTCCGTCCCTTATGAAGACATGAAGCCAGAAGGTCTCCTTAAGGAAGCCCCACTCTTCGCAGGAGGCTCTAAGGGAAGATGCCCCCTTTGGGTGTTCGCTCACACACAGCTTTCCATGGGCACTCGTGGAGCGTGGCGCAAGGAGGCAGAAGGGCCAGTGCTTGTCACGCCAGAGACGAAGGGGAGCTCAGCCAGGCTCTTCCAGGGGCTCTCCAGTCCGGAAAGCACAGAACGTGCTTTGCTTCCCGGGAGGCCCCTCACAGCGCGCGTGCCTGGACGTGCCCGTGCAGGGCGGCCGCCTCGGCACGGCCGTGTGGAGCGCTCGGCTCCGCAGCCAGGCCCGGCGCGCAGGGGGCTCCGGCGCGGAGGCAGCCGAGCTCCAAGCGCGCCTGCCTGCGGCTCCAGGGAGGCTTCCCCGTGCGGAAGGAGCCGCGGGCCGAGCCCGGGCGGCCGCCGCGCAGAGCGGGAGCCGCGCATGGACAAGCGGCCGGCGGCGGTGCGCGGGGCCGGTGCGCGGCCCGGGCTCGGGTGGCGGGTGGCGGCTCCGCTGCCCCGCGCCGCCCGGGAGCGGGACCCCCGCGGGCAGCCCCGCGCGGAGGCCGCCGCCGCCGCTGCGCACCGGCAGCTCCGGGGCCGCCGCGCGGATTGGCGGCGCGCGCGCCCGCCGCGCCAATGGGCGCCTTTGTTTGGGCGTGGGGGGCGTGCTCCGCGCGGCCTCGTCAGCGGCCGGCGCCCGGGGCCGCCGCCGCATTGGCCGAGCGCGCCGTCGTTCTCCCCGCGGCCGCCACCCGTTGGCTGCCGCGGACGTGCGTCAGTGGGCGCGTCCCGCCTCCCGCGCGCCGCCGTTGGCTGCCGCGGCCGTCCATCGCGCGAGGCCGCCTCGTGACTGGCTGCGGGGCCCGTCAGTCGCGCGCGCGCTCCCGCCCCCCTCGCCGTCACGGCGCGCCCGCTGAGTGGCTGCGCCGCGCGTCACTGGGGCGCCCCGGCGCGCCCATTGGCGCAGCGCGCTGTCACTCGCGCCCATCCTCTCCGTGCGCCCGCCCCGCGGCGGCGGCGATTGGCCGCGGCGGCTGCCAGTGCGGCGGCGCGGCCAATGGGCGGCGCGGGGGGCGCGCCGTGCGCGGGGTGGCCGGCCCGGCGGCGCGGCGGCGGCGGGAGGAGGCGGCGCGCGCCCGGGTCCCGCTCGCGAGGAGGCGGAGGAGGATGTGGCGCGCGGAGGGGAAATGGCCGCCGAAAACAAGCCGGAAGGTGAGCGCGCCTGGGCCGCGGCCCGCGGGCGCCGCCGGGCCGAGCGGCGCGGAGCGCGGCGGAGCGCGGCGGAGCCGGGCGGGCGGGCCATGTGCGGCGGCGGGCGGGCGGGCGGGCGGGCCGCGTGGCGCGGACGCGGCGCCCGGGCCGCCCGGGCACGCCGCCCCCGGCCGCGCGGCCGGCACGCCTCCCGCCGCACGTGCCGCGCCGCGCCCGGCGGCGCCCCCGCCGCGCCGGGCCCATCGCGCCGCGCCGCGGGCCCCCCCGCCGCGCCGCACGTGCCCGCGCGCCCGTCACGAGCCGCGCCGGCCTCAGCGCGACGCCGCCGCCGCCGCCGCGGCCTCCCCGCGCCACCCGGGCCTGCGGGGCCGCGGCCTGTGCCCGCGCCCGGCTCTCCGGGGCCCTGCGCGGGCGGGGGCGCCACGCGAGGGCCGCAAGGGGGGGTGCTGCGCCGCGCCGCCGCCGGGCCCGCGCCCCCCGCTCCGCACCGGCGGGGCCTGCGCCGCCCCTGCCGCCGCGGTAGGTGCCGGGGCCGCCGCGGCGCCTCCTCCCCTTCCCCCGGGCCGCCCGCGGCCGCGCAGCGCGAGAGGCGCCGCCGCCCGCGCCTCGCCGGCCGCCCCGGCCGCGGAAGGCGCCTCCCTGCGCCAGGCCCGGAGCCGCCTCTCCGCCGCGCGGTTCCTCCCCGCGCCCGGCACGGGCAGCCCCCGGCGCCGCTTGCTTCTCGCCTTGAACCGTTCGCGCTTTCTGCCCGCAGAATTACTGCCTAAGGGTGAGCTCCTTCTGGGGTGTCCGAGGGTTCCACAACTTACCAGGCCCAAGTCCTTTGTGGTGGTGGCTGCCTTTGTTTTCCTTTTTGCCCGGACCTTCTCTAGCCTCCTGAAGTCTCAGTGCCCTCCAAAAATATAAATTCTAGACAATTACGGTGAGTATGAGCGTGTTGTCAGCCTTGTTTCTTATTAATCCTGCTGGGGCTCCTGAATTCCGCCTTTTCCATAGTTCAGAGGCACTGGGCATCCTGCTTTTCTTATGTGAAATGAAAGTGTAAGGCTGATGAAGTAGTAAACGCCAACTGGGTCAAAGTGGGTGTAAATGAGAGGAGAACCGAATTATTTTGACTGCCTAGATCTGTCTGTGCAGCGCCCAGCTCTTGGGTTCGCGGATGAAGCTGCTGTCACCCAGGTGCCCCCGATTTGTTTTTCTCCTGGGGCTTTTTGCACTTCTGTGCAATGACACTTTTCTCTGTAAAGCAGAGGTTTTAAGGTTGGCCTTGCACATTGGAAGCCACAGCTTTAAAGGTTCCTGCACACTAGTGCTCTTCAGCTTTCGAGATAATGAGTTTTATGCTCATTGTTAATGGAACTAATACTGTGCTCCTATGTTTTGTGGGCTGCTCGAGTTTGTCTCGGGCGGTCAGCACTTGCTTTCACAACGTGATGTGGAAGGGCTCTTGAGACCATCTTTGGTGGCCAGTGCTTGAGTGTGTAAAGGCTGACATGGAAATAAGTATTTTACCCTGGTATTAATAGTGGATTCCCTTATCGATACCTGCCCGGAGCCCAGGCAGGATCATGCAGGGGCAGAGTCTTCGGTAACTCTGCTGAATACACACACCGTGTTTCCCCAGCTTGACCTAGTTCTGTGATAGGTTTTCAAGGAATCAAGGCACAAACCGTTTGTCCCTTAAACCTAAACTCTGCCTTACAAATCCTTAAACTGGAGTAGTTGTAAAGCCCGACCCCATACAAGGATTCACCTGAAGTCCCGCTGATCATCGATATTTCCGTGGGCCTGAAAAGCTCGGAGGAAGCTGCTTTAAAAACCTGGGACCTTTTTGTGTGTCATGAGGAAGGGGTGTGCGAAGGGGGCGGCGGGAGCCTGGCAGAGTCGATCCCGGCGGCTCAGCCGCGCTGCCCGTTCGCGGCCGTCGGGCCGGGTCGGCACCACGGGGAGCTCCAGCCTGGCCGCTCGGAGCGGGGCGCCCGTGGCCGACAGCCGCGCGCACGAGGTGAGAGCGGGAGCGTTGGCAGAGCCGCGGGGGACGCGGGTTCCTTTGTGCCCCGGCTCCGCTCCGGACGGCCGAGCGGGGCCTTGGCCACCTCGTCCCGCAAGGGCCCGCGTGTCTCGGGAGCGGGCGCCGCCGCGGTCCGTGTGCGTGGGTTGTTCCCTGCGCTTTCCAGCGCTGGCTCCGCTGATGCTCGCCAGGCACTGCTGGCCAGAGTCGGTTCGGCTGCCGCGATCCTCGTTGTCCCGGTTGGATGAGGGCTGGATTTACGCCCTTGCTGGCTGCGATGGGAAGCCGGACGCGGGGTCGGTCCTTGAGGAGGCTCCGCGGCACCCGTTCGGAAACACCTGGGAGCTGCCTCGGAAACGGGCGCCTCGAAAGCGCTCCCCATGTCCGTGCTGGGCCGCGAACACTCGCTTCCCGCTGTGGAAACGTGTGACGGTGCCGCCGAACAGCGCCCGCCGGTGGGTCGTGGGCACCGAGGGGAGGAACAAGGAAATAAGGGGGCGGCTCGCTTTGGGTTTTTTGGTTTTGTCCAAATTCTTAACAGGTAGTTCCCCGTCTCGCTTGATTTTTATTTACTTATTTATTTATTTTTAGCGGCCTCGCCAAGCACGCTCGCTTCCCTTGGCTTACTTATTTCTTTAATTTAAGGCTGCTACCATACGAAGGTTCCCTATGGATGTTGCAGTTCGGGATCCATCTCCTGCACTGGGAAACAGTAAAAAGGTGGTGCACAAGTACAGTTGAAGTAAAAATGACTTTATTCTTCCAATCCAAATCTGCGCTACTTGATGCATTTTCATATGGCTCCTTCCAAACGAGCAGCGCTCCAATGACCTGCATAGCGAAGGCGCAAGTTACGGAGCAGGGAGATGAGGAAGGGAAGGGAAATGGGCTCTCCTCGCTCTCTGTCCGAGTGCTGAAATGTGACCTTCCCTTTTCGTGTCCCCTCTCTGCTTCAATAAGCCGAGTACATCTCCCGGGGAAGAACGCTCCGCGGAGCGGCGCGAGGCGAGCGGCGAGGCCGACCTGGGCCGAGCGCGGCGGGTCCGGGGGCCCTGCCTGCCGGGCGGTACCGGGCCCTGCCTTCCCGTCCCCCACGCCGTGTCTGGGTTTCATCTCCCGCCTCCAGCTTCCTCCCCGTCTTCCTCTGCTCGGATGGTCCTCTGCCGTCCGCGTGCTCCTTTGCCGCCTCTCCCCTGTGATTAAAGCATGAATTTCACTAGGTTTAGTCAATATTTTGGGCCTCAGAAAGTGTGTCTCGTAGTCACGTTGGGAAAGCTCGCAGAACCGAAAACAAGGCGAGTTCACGTGCTTGATTTGTGCTACGTCTGCAGTGTGCGAACAGCAGTATCGCTATGGAAAGGCACTTGTAAGCCAAGTTGTGTTTGTGCATCTTCTGCATCTCAACAAAGTCTTACTTGTCTTATGTGTTTAGCAGGACCTTAAAAAAATTCCTGGCCAAAATTGGGTTGCAATAGAGGCAGCCATCCTTGCTGGTTTGGGAAGTGTTGTCCTGAGTACTGAGTGTTTCGAAGAGTGTATTTCCAAGGAAAATTGCCTCACTGTGTAAGTGTGACCTTCCCAGCGAGCAGACTCTTGGTGAGAAGTCCCCAGTGCTGTTGGTGGGAGGCTTGACCGGGCGGTTTGGTTGTGTGGCCATCGGAGAGCCCAGTCCTTTGTCCGGGACCCGCTCGGAACTGGGAAGATCCCTTGGAGCGCTCGCCCTTCCAAGCGGTGGGAGAGCAGCGCGCGCTGCAGCGCGTCCTCGCAGCCGCTGTCCTCCTCGGCACGCCGAGCGGCAAAGGCGCGTGCTGTGGTCAAACCTTCTCGCAGAGTTTGGCTTTGCTCTAGGGGGAAGAAGCAGTTTTCTTCAAAGGAAGATAAGTCTTTGAGCATCATGTATGCATCTTGCAGAACCTAAAGCATATGTCTTGCAAAATATAAGCAGTACGATGATTTCTCTCAAAGTAAATATTTTGACAACAGTTTAAACTTGCTTGAGCGCTCGGAGTTGCCAGGAGTCCTTTGCGATGGCGGAACGCGTATTGGCGTGCGGAGACGCAGCAGCGAGGCCCCTGCCCTGCGCCCTGCGCGCGCGGCCGGCGCGGTGGCGCGGGGTCGGCCTGTCCCCGCGGCCGGGCGCTTTGCCGGGGCCCCTCGGCTCGGCTCGGCCGGCGGCGTCGCGGCGCTCCGCGATGGTCGCGCCTCCGTCGCCACCACTTGCTAGTTAGAAACCTGTGTCCTTGCCGAGAGGCTGGCGAGTGCCATCCTCCAAATATTTCTGGAAAACAGCGAAAGCTGCTGATGTTGATTACACTGCTGTTTATTCACTGGTCCAAGCTCCTAGGAACAAAGCGTGGCTGTTGGAAATAGTCTGAGAGCGTTTCAGACGCTTGGGTGAAGGAGTCATTTTTAACAGTCGGTTCTGCTGGGTTGAATGCATTGATTTTGTTGGTGCTCAGAAATCCCAAAGTGGAAAATGCAGGGGGAATGTAGGCCTAAAGCCCCTTTATAGCCTACATGCCTTGTGCCCAGGACAAGGGCACAAGAAAATAACGGGAAATAATATGTGAAAAACCTGACAGTGTTTTCTTTTGAACTCAACATAAATGGTAACTTTTTGTCTGTTTCCTTATGCAAGAAGCTTTCTCAAAGCGAACAGTGGCAAGTTGCTTGTCGCGCACTCCCCAAGGGGAAGAGTTCAGGAATGCCGGCAGAATGGAGAGTCGCAGATCCGCAGGACAGCGGGGTTTGTGCTTTGGCTCTGGGCAGCCGTGTCCCTACGGGGCTTTCTCAAGGAGAGCCTCCTTTGTCACCTGGCTTGGGAAGGGGACCGCCGCGTCCCTTGGGTCGCTGCTACCTCGTGTTGTGGCTGGTGGCTTCGTGCCACCCGCATTGCTCTGGGTGCTTAAGTGCCACTTAGAAGAAGGTATTTACTTATTTCTGTTTACTAGGAGCTGTCTGTTAAATGATGTTTTTGAATATCCCGATGCCCTCCCCACTCCATTTAATTAACTGGTTATTGCGTTGTAATTTTAACGATTTGCTCTCCATGCAGGCGCTTCTCAGCTCTTTGTGAGGAGGCTCTGAAAATGACCAAAAACGGCCAACCCTCCACTGTCCCTTGGTAACAGTGGCTTTCTAAGACCTCTGTTTGGTGTTTGCTAAGCTTTTTCTTTATGTTTAAGTACAATATGGAACTGTCTGCAAACCCGTAGTTGATCAGCGCCCATTCAGCCGTTTCTGCACTGTCTAGTTACATATTATATTGATTAACTGCGGTAGTTAAGGTGTCTGGGGTCCCACGTCCACCTTCCAGATCACAGAAAATAAAAGAACCAGATTTTTAAAAAAAGCAATGCAGCGGGGGCTGTTTGGAGCGGGCGGGAGGCTGGAGCCGCGCCGTGATTTGTGCCGTGCGCGTTGCAGCTTCACGGCTCGCGTCGCATCCCGCGGGAGCATAAAGCGCAAGGAGCATGAACAAGCCCATAAAATCGCCAAGGGCCTGGAGTGTATAATTAATACAGAACTTTCCGTGCACTTCGTAATAGTTATACTTCATTTCACCTGAGTTTTTGTTTCACCAACAAATATCTCCTGAAGATTACTAATGGAACTTAAATACTCATTTTTTCATCTCGACTCATAGCAAGGTACGCTGTAGGCTGCTTTATTTTAGAACACGGTGTTTCCTCTTTGCAGTTTTCAGAATTGGCTGTTGGTGCCTTGGGAATCTTCTTGGCCTGTGGCCAGGTTTACACTAACCCGCACCGTCGATACCGCTTTACTGGCAAATCCTGCTTGTGCAAGGAGAGCTCTGCTTGCCAAGCACTTTCTGTTGACACCAGGGGGGTTTGCACATCACAATGTCGTGTCGCACCCATAGCAAGAACAGCACTAGCAAAAAAGTACAAATCTGCCCTGGATTTGCCCTGTAAGCTCACATAATAAGGGTTGTGAAATTGCTTTTTTTTCCTTTTCTCTTTTTTTAAATACAGAGGAAAATGTAGTCCTAAGTAAGTGTAAGATATTCCCCCGGGACGCGTGCCGGTGCCGTGAGTCAGGCGTGCACACTGAGCAGCATCGATTCCTCCTTCCCTGACTTCACGGGAAGTCTCTGGTGGGTGAGCGGGGGAATCAGGCTGGCGAGGATGAGGCTCGCGCTGCAGGCGGCAGGACGGCCGCTTTGTTTATTTATTTATTTCTCCACCTCCATAAAGGTTTACACTTGCTAATGGAGAGGACTGAGGCTGTTTGTGAGGAACCCGAGCAGCGAGGCAGTGTTTTAGCTGGAGGATTGCGAGTCCTTGGGAGGTGACGCCAGGTCCCGTGCGATGCTTTGGTGCCCGTTGGCGGAGCAGGGGTTGGCGGACGGGCGCGGAGGCGCAAAGGGGAGCCGGGCCGCGCACGGGGACCGTCCCCAGCCTGCTCGCCCCGGGTTCCCTCCCTGGGAGCCGGGCAAGGCCAGCGCTGCGCTGGGGCGATGCTGGCGCCAGCAGGAGGGCCCGGCGGCCCCTGCGGCCAGAGGCTGCTGTGCGGACGCCCGAGTGAACGCGAAGCAGCGGCTGCTGCTGCCGCGTTGGGGTTGGTTTGGAGGAGGGGTCGTTGCTGCGTGCGGAGGAGGGCAGCTCGCGCGAGGGCCTGGGCTACGGCCTCGCTGCGCTCCGCAGCCACGCGGAGCACCGACTGTCGGCGGGTCCTGGTCCTGCCCCAAACGCTTCCAATGGATGTGTCCGTAGGCACTCTCTGGATTATTAATACTGATAATTGATGAAGGGAAAGAAAGTTAATAAAATGAGCTGAATAATTATGGGTCTGGCAGCCTTGCAGAAGGGTGGGATGAACGATAGAGGCCTTGACTGATACGGAGGTAAAGGAAGTAATACAATTAATGTCAATTAAAACGTGCCTTTGGAAAGCAAGCTGATAAAATGTGGCTTGGGTTGTAGTTTGGTTGATAAAAGTAATAATGTCTGATGTGAAATACTCTGCTCTTAATGAATTGAACGTTCTGCAATGAGATATTTTGACTGAGAAATGAAAAGGACATAGAGCTGCCACAGCAAGCGTGGAGCGGGTGCGGGTGGAAATGAACCTTGGTGCTGTTCTGCGGATGGGGCCGACGCAGCCCGATGCTGCCCGGCGCCCGCGGAGACGCCGGGGCCAGGCCACGCTCCGGCAGCGCGGAGCTCCGGGCCCTGCGCGCCGCTCCGGGAAGCTCCCGCGTGGCTCCCTGGGCGCGCGGAGTCGGGAATTGCAGAGCGGCTCACGTTCATCACACACATCGCTGCTTATCTTGTAAGCGCATCTGCTGCGCTTGCGTGAGCGGCTGATTTAACAGCGTGTATGTCGTTGAACTTGACACATCCAAGAGTATAATCAAGCTTCTAAAATAGCGGGGATGTTTAGCTACTGCTTTGCACTCTTACTCAGCTTTCTTAAATGATTGCAGCCCAGGTTCGCCTTTGTTTGGTATGGGTCATTGCAGGCTTCTATATAATACATAATTACGAGGAGCTCTAACACGATGCCAGCATCTGCTTTACGACCTTTTAAAATGTACAGATATGGAAAGAAAAGAAGGTAATGTCCCTTTTCTGTGCACTTCCAAGTGTGGAATTGCCAGCAATTACCCTCGTAAGGTGCATAAAGGTGGCGACTGAAGCCCGGGCTGCGGCGCAGGAGGAAGCAGGGCTGCGGGGCGGCGGGCGCCCAGCGGGCACCGTGCCGGGACGCCGCGTTCGGGCCGTCTGCACGGGCACTTGCTGGGTTTTCAGCAGCAGTGTGTGTGTGTGTGCATATGCATTCCTCAGCATTCCCGCTTCAGGGATGTCTGTGTGCAGCGGGGTAGGAGGGTTTCCCTCACTCTGCCCCGTTGCCGTCTGAGCTGGCACAGAAAGAGGAGGAGCTTCTTTTTAGTGAGCTCTATACGGCGCGTTCCGGAGTTTTAAGTGGCTGCACAGGCCACTGGTAGAGCTTGAGTCTCGTTTCTGCTGCAGCTTGTTGCAAGCGTAGCAGATAGCGGGGTCAGGGTTTATTTACCTGCAAATCCCCCCGAGTGCAGCCTGCACTTACGCCTTGGCTGGAAGGCCACCCGCGTGGTCACTGCTTCCAAACGCTTGGTCGCTCTTGCTTGGGACATTTGTCACAGAGGAAGCTAATAAGCTACAATGTGCATGTATGTATTCTTTATTTCTTAATTTTGAGAGCAAATCATGTTTTTGCTTGCTGTGACAAATTACCTGCTCTTGACAAGTCAATCAGTGGGTTTGCAAGTCGTGTAGTAACGTCCCTCAGCAGAACCCCTTTTTCTGCCATATATGCGTCACACAAGTATTCTCTTCGTTCCAGATGATCATGGGAACAGCAATGGCAGTCATGTAAAAATCTTTTTACCGAAGAAGCTGCTTGAATGTCTACCAAAATGTTCAAGTCTACCGAAGGAGAGGCACCGCTGGAACACTAATGAGGTAGTTACATTTTTTATTTATTCTCAGTCATACTGTTTTCTTCTGCCTATGGATTATTTCTCTGCTTTGGGAACATGTCGCTTAAATGACAGAATATGAATTCACATGCTCTGAAACTTGACGTTAAGTAACAAGATAGTGTAAAATGTCAAAAACGGCGCTGAAACGGGCTCGGCGTGGAAAGACAAACGTGTGGGTTGAGCAGTCGTGGCAGAAGTTCATTGCTTGGGTGTGTGGTGTTTGTCTCAAAGACTCAAATTTTGTACTGCCTTATTGATGTGATTCAAAATCGTGGAAATGAATAAAAGATGCTTTGATTATGCTAAACAAGATGTTATCTTGCAATTGAGAATATGCAAGAGTCTTCCGGATAGATAGCCCGGAAAGGCAGGCGTGTTGTGGGAATGGGGCTTGGAGAGCTCGTTAGCTCGTTCTGTTACGGACAAGAGGCCCAATGTACCGGGCAGCCAAACCCAGGTGTTTGAGTGTGCGTGTCCGCACGTCTCCCGCTAACCTGGGCAGTATGTGTCTGTGAAACGGAGTCGAAGCATTTAAAATTCACATGTTCTGTGGTACAGTGTGAAAGGGAAGAATAATCCAGGTATGTCTGAGAGAGGATATTTGCGTTCATTCCTGTTGGGTAGCAAGGTTTCACGTCTGGCCACCCGAAAGTGTTGAGTAGCATCGTTCCAATATCATCTTTGTCCTATTTGCGGGAATCACTTCGTAACAGAAGCAGTCAACTGTGAGAAGTTATTTCAAAACTACAGTTAGTGTCTGCCTGTAGCCAGTTAACTGTTCTCCAAGCGTGTTAACAAAAACTGTGCTTGCAAGTTTGGACAATTGTGAGTGGCTCCTGAGCACGAGAATCCAATGTTCGTTCATGTATATATTTGTCAGGGTTAGAACACTTCATCTTTCCCTTTTTTTCCTCTTTTTGCCTGAAAGTTAAATTCCAGCATCTCTTTTAACGCACACACAGCTTTTCATGAATAGTCTTTCAAGAAGTTGCTGGCATTTAGTATTTTGTGTAGAGGCTATTGTCTTGGGTCACGTGAATTGAGATGTAAGTTTTAAAACCCATTTTGGTCACTCTTCCTAGTATTTCCCTTGTCCCGGGCTCATATTTTTCCATACACGTTTACATACTGAGGCTGCAAGCTTTTCTTTTTGAGCAAGTGCACGCGTACGGTGTGAGCGTGGCCTGCCGCGGTGCAGAGCGCTGCTCCTCGATGAGCACCACGACATGAGCAGGAGAACGTAGCTGCTTCTGGGGTGCCTTGGCTCGCAGAGGAGTCTGGCAGCGCAGTCCTGCAGTGAGCGTGGCACCCTTCTCTGTCGAGGGCCAAATCAATGCTTGCAATAGCGCTTCCCTGCCAGCCTGTTTCTGCTGTGCGTGTGTCTCAAATGCCTCAGTTTTAGGCTGACAGTTTGCTAGTAACTTTAAATAATCAGTTAGTGCTTTTTTAAGCAGAAAAGCCTCCGGTTTTGCGTGTCGAGTTTGTCGCTGTCCTCTGCAGCTCCCACCCCGGAGCCCGGCCGTGGCCCCGGGCGGCCCCGCGCCTGCTCCAAGCGCCCGCTCCACATCCCGTGGGAAGCGCGAGCTCCGCAGGGCGCTCCGGGCTCCGGACATGCCGGTGAGACGGGGCTGCCGCCAGGCTGAACCCGTGTGTTTCATGGAAATACAGTTCCATTCCAAAACGTCATCCCCTCGTAAACCAAGTTTATGGTGTAAATTTACTTTATTTTTTTAACCAGAGATAGCAAATCATAGATTTGGCCAGGCCATGTGTTTGTAGTTCTACGTTTTTGATGAAGATCCCGTGAAAGCGTGTGTGCTTTTCTTGCTCTTGGGGAAGCTGGAGGAGGGGTTTGTGCTGCTCGTCGCTCGCTCGCTCGCTGGGAGCCCTGCGTGGCCGTGGCCGCGGGGCGCTGCGGGGCGCTGCGTGCGGTGCAGCAGCGAGGAGCCTCCTCCCAGGAGCAGCAGCCGTGGTGCCGGGCTGCTCCCTGCTCTGCTCCCCCGGCCTGCTCGGGAACCGCCGCGCCGTGCAAAACCCCAAGCTCCTCTTCTTTTTCCCTTCTTTTCTTCTGTCCCCCAGATGTTGCTTCAGGGTGCGAACGTGCTTCTCCCTGTGAAAAGATGCGATCTGGGCGCGGGATAGAGGCGAGGCGGGAGCGAGGGCCTCCAGAGCCGGGGCTTGCTCGGGGCCGCGCGTTCCTCTCCCTGCGCGTTGTCCGTCCGGGCGCTCCGGCTGCGCGCCGGCCGCGGAGGCAGGGAGCTGATCGCGGCTCTGCGCTCCGAGGAGCTGCAAGCAGTAAATGCTGAAAGCCGCGGCGAAAGCGGAGCTGCAGCTCCGACTTGGAGCAGGAACCGCTCTGGAGAGCTTGCCAGGTACTGATGAATGGGTGGTTAAAATACCCAACGTGACTCATCTCTTCCCTCAGCTGGTTCTTAACTAAGAACTGTGCAAAGCGGGAATGGCACAGAAAGATGTAACTTTTTTTTATTTTTTTTTTCCTGGAAAAAAGTCACCAGCAGATTAACTCATCGCTTTGAGTATATAGGCTTTGTCACTGGCAGCTTCTCTGTTAAGACTAAGTTTTGGGGGGTTGCTTTTTTCTGTACTTCAAACACGTTTGGGCTCAGGTGAGCGAATCCTGCAGCTTAACGTCTCGAGCAGCAGGAGCAGAGGGTGTTGGGGGAGAACATGGAGATAACATGCCAAATGTAACATGCTTTGTGGGTGTCTTGTCTGAAATTGATGTAAATAATACCATTTCTGCATAAATTCAGAAGGATAACTGGCTGCTGCTTCTTTGAAAATGGCTACCAAAGACTTTCTAATAGCTTCGGTGTAATTGCCGTTCCAGCCGGAGAGGACGGTGCCTCTGTAACTGCATTTAACGTGCTCCTTTATGGTGGCGCTGCTGCGGCGCGGGCGACGTGAGCGGCTCCGCGGTGCCGGTGTTTCCCCGGCGCGGGGTCGGCCCCGCGGGCAGCGCCGCGTGCGCCGCGCGAATGGGGAGAGGCGGTTTGCAGAGCTTGACTGATTCCATGCAAGGTACCAGTGTTACTTACTGCGGCTCCTTTGTTTTGCAGAGATCTTGATGCAGACGTCCTTTTGGATTTCTTTTTAATAATGTGTGACCCTTCACCTTTGATCCCTTGACCTGCATTACCTTGGTAATCATTTCATTTTTTTTTAATTTCATTTCATTTTTAATTTTGGTGTGCAAGCTGTAACATTTCATCACTTTTAGCTGTAGCATTCTTTGACTTCCCCAAATATAAATCTCTTTTCTCCCAAGATATGTAATGTTGCCTTCTTTTTTGTATAGAAATTTTCAGTTGTAAAAAATGATAATAATAAAGTATGCAATTCTCATTATTTTTTTCCTCTCTAAGTTCAACTGTGTGTATTTTTCTTGTATAGCACATAACCTTTAGACCTATGTTCTCTCAATACTTGATTTAACTTATTTTGATATTTCTGTACATCTTTGGTATTAATTTGCATTTCCCTCTGGTTTTCTTGGCCAAGAAAGATATATAAACTGTTTGCTTATTTCTGCTCTGATCACAACTTGTTAGCTCGGAAAGGAGTCATAGAATCGTTTAAGATGTTTTTTTGTGATTTTTTTTTTTTTTTAAATCCCACACTACTGTTTTAAGATTCTTTCCTGTCCTGAAGACAACTTTCCTTTTGGCTTAAATGCTAATGTAAAAACAGATGTAAATGGTGCTTCAGCCAGGACCTTTTCCCTATCCTGAGAGCTAAACGTTCCCTCCAGCTCCCCCTCGGCCATGGCCGGCGCTCTGGGCCCCGTGGCCGGTGCTCTGGGCCCGTGGCCGGCGCTCTGGCCCCGTGGCCGGCGCTCTGGCCCCGTGGCCGTGGCCGGGCTGCAGGAGGGCGCCTGCTGCCATCCTGCCCTAGGAAAACGCCCAGGGTTTCGCTGCTGCCCACACGAAATCTCTACCCGAGCCTGGCCCGCTGACGCACAGATTATCTTTCAAGTGTCTCATTATTTTCGTCTCTAACATTTAATGCTGAAGTTTTAACTGCACACAGCTGAAGCTGCTATAAATGAGCACTGAAATGAATTTAGGTCTTCTCTGAGCCTTGTTGATGCGTATAAAAGTTTATGTCTTTCATCAGAGTCACAAATTAAAGCTAGGGCTGTAGCGAGCTGTTCGAAGGAGGCTCGAGTGTTTCCAAGCCCCTTCTCCGACTTTGCCCAGCCGCTGCCTCCCAGCCTTCCTGCCGGGACGCGGGAGCGCGGGTGAGAGTTCTGCAGCCACGGCCGAGCGGCGCCCCGAGGGCCCGGGCTCGTCGCCCTGCGGTGGCGGAGGGGGCAGTGCCCGCGCAGCAGCCCCGCTCCGTCCCCGCCTGCTCCGCGGGCCCTCGTGCCGCCCCGCGGCGGGGGGGTGCCCTGGGACCCAGCGGGGCCCTCTCGTGCGTCCGAGCCTGGGACGTGACACGTACAAGGTGAATCTTTATACCCCGTGGTCCATGCAAAACCAGTCCTTCATCTGGTTTGCACAGTCACCTATCAAAAACACAAAACTGGAAAATAACAACCTTCAGAAAATTCTGCTAAGTGTTACTTCCTAAGCATTGCTTCCACGCTTCTCTCTAGCCCAGTGCATAAGGTTGGAAAAGGAAACTTGGGTTCTCTAGATCGACCTTTGAAATGTTAGGGATGTTTTCTTGTATTCTCCTCCTGTTCAAAATTGTGCTGCCTTTCATAGGCCTAGAATCGCCTCTTCTGGCTGTTACTGCTGCAGTAAGTGCTTTCTGCAAAGGTGGAATTTCACTTTTATTCTGGGTTTAGCCCAGCCGCCAGCCCAGGAAGCTTCTAACTTTGGGGGTGGAGGGAGAAAGCAACATATATTTTGCCCAAGAAAACCCCTTGAAGACTATTTCTCTTCCCACAACATATGCTTTGTATCAGCAGCAGTTAGACACGAATGCTTCGACTTTCTAGGAAAACAGTTTTTAAAAATCTTTATGCATCTTCCTCCTCCGTGTCATGAATTGGCTTTAAGTTGTCTTCAAATAGAATGAATGGCGAGAAGAACTTACGATGAAAACAGAAGAAGTATCCGATGTTGAGAACTGGGCTCAGTAATGTGCAAACCCAAGGTACCAAGGTAACTGGAGAGGGAAGGAGCTCCTGTTGCAGGAGCGAGCTCGTCGCGGCCGCCCGTCGGGGCTCCGCTGGCCGTGTCGCAGCGCCCGCGCGCGGGCTGGCGCCGCTGCCTTTTCCGTGCAGCTCCTGCCCGGCACCCTTGTTCGCCCGCGCTGGTGCGGAGCTGCCCCAGGCCCAGCCAAGGGGCGCTTGAGCAGGGCGGAAGGAGAACCCTTAGTTAATAAGTTAAATAAACAGGGCGTCCCGGGATAAACAACTCAACCGGAGAGAGAAGAAGCCGTTGCCCTTGGGTAGAGGTGATGGCGCTCGCTGGAACTAAGCTACCTGTGAGCAGAGATCGCTTCCGGGAGGATTCCCTTCTCCCGACAAATGCAATCCCGTTATCTTGTAGGCTTCAGCCTTTAGGGGGCTGCTTTTCCTTTCTTTAATGCTTAGAGATGGGTTAGTACAGGTACAAAAGCTTCTAGATAGCTGAACTTGGGTGTGGGAGCAACTGGAAGCCAGTGAGCTGCTAAATCCAAGCGCAGTTTTTGGGAACGGGTTTGGGGTGCACGTGTGGGGCAGCGGGGTGGGGGCAGTGGGGTGCAGCCCCACGTGCAGGCTCCCCACGCCGCCAGCTTGCTTCTTCCAGGCCTTATCTCTGGTTTCCTGCAGCGGTGGTAGGTTCTGATCCGTTGGTCTTTGTCTCTCTACGGAGACGTGTTCCTGCTTGCAGTGTTACAGTGGGATCTTTTCCCCCTGCTAACTGTTACTGGAATATTGATGAAATCCACCGACTTCCAGAACAGCCCTTCGTTTTGATATTGCTGCCGTGTCTCCTGCTGCGGAATGCTTTTATATCCCAACTTTAACCTCGGCTTAATGGCTTGAAGCTTGCATGTGTCTTGCGTTTGAGGTAATGCAGCTGTGCTAGAACTAACTTAATCTGGTTGTTTAGCGTAACAGAAACAGTGTCATATACTCGTGCTGTTTAATAAAATATACACAGGTAATGGGCAAGTTGCTTGTTTCAGTCTAGACTGCTTGAAGAACCCAGTATCCGTCCACCGGAGCAAATGTGTGTGTTTTCCTGTTTAGTGGACTCCTGATCCGGCACGCGGAGCGCGGGTGCTTCCGCTCGCTTCCCGGTGGTGGTGCGGGCGCGCGGAGGTAACTGCCGGCTCCCGGCGCGCTGCCGCGTGCCGAGCTGCTTCGGCGCCCGCTGCCGTTCCCGTCTCCACGTCCCGGGGCTGCGCTTGGTCCCGGTTGCGGCGCTGGGGCCCTCCTGCGGCCGGGCCTGCTCTGCGGCCTCGCTCCGCGCTCGCTCCGCGCTTCCTCCGCGCTGGCTCCGCGCTCGCTCCGCGCTCGCTCGCGCCGGAGGGGCTGGAGCGGCCCGGCTCCAGCTTCGCTGTGTGCCGTAGAGGTAGCTCTGCCTCCCCCTCGTGCACCGCTGCGCGCCCAGCACTGCGCTCATAAAAACGTGTTTTTGTTTCTCCTTTAGGTTTGTCTTATCTGCCAAAGGCCATTTTGTTTTCGCTTCCTCTGGATTCCTTCCCCCGCGATTGAAGCGAATTCGGCGTGTATTATGGGCAGAGCCCTGGCTGGGAACCGGGATAGCTGCCGTCCCGTGCAGACATTCCGATGATTTCTCTAGGTCACTCGCCTGCACTGTGTCTGTTTCCTCAACTGTAAATCATGGGTAATTGCCTCCCCTGTAGGAAAGGTTTCGGGATCTACTAGTAATTGTGTGGGAGCAAAGTGCTAAGGGCAGCGATGATCCCTTGGACCCAGCCTAGGCCGGCTGCGCCGCGCGTGTCCAGGGAATGCTGCCGCGCGTGTCCAGGGAATGCGCCGCGCGTGTCCAGGGAATGCGCCGCGCGTGTCCAGGGAATGCTGCCGCGCGTGTCCAGGGAATGCGCCGCGTGTGTCCAGGGAACGCTGCCGCGCGTGTCCAGGGAACGCTACCACGTGTGTCCAGGGAATGTGCCGCGCGTGTCCAGGGAATGCGCCGCGCGTGTCCGGGGAATGCTACCACGCGTGTCCAGGGAATGCTGCCGCGCGTGTCCAGGGAATGCTGCCGCGCGTGTCCAGGGAATGCACCGCGCGTGTCCAGGGAATGCTGCCGCGGCCGAGCGCGGGGCCGCTCTGGGACACTCGGGCTGTGGCCAGGCTGCCCTTGCGGCCCCTGCGGGAGCGGAGCGGCCGCGCTCCTGCCTCTCCCGGCGGCGCTGGGGTGACCGTGCTCCCCATGCCGCTGGCTTAGGGCAGAACACAGAGCGCTGCAGGACCCCGCACAGGTGCGAGCACTACAGAGCAACGGGTTTACAAGAAGATACAAGTTTACCACGTTATGGGAAGGTAAAAATGTAGGGAATATCATCCCTTCCTGGGTAAGGGTCCTGTTTCTAAATATCTGAATTGAAATAAAAAGTTAGAAACATTGCCCTGGAAACAGAAGTGAACAAGGGAGTGAAGAAGGAGAACAAGGGATTCCAAAATATCCGTCTGTGCTGCTGAGCAGAGGGATCTTCACTGCTCAGGGCAGACTTCCTTTAATGTTACCATCACAGTAGGTTGGGCTAATCCAGTCCCAGTTAAGCAGCGGTAAAAGCGCTGTGTCCATGGCAGCAGTCACTACAGTGGAACGGGCTTCGGACGTCCTTAAGTTAAGGGAGTTCCTGAGGAATCCTGATGGGAAGGTCGGGGAAGGGGATGAGGAGGCTGAGCGGGTCGCGCGCGGGTGCAGGTGTCCGCGCAGACACTGCCTTGGGAGCCGCGACGCAGCCTCCGCTCCACGCGGAGCGGCCGGGCAGCGCGAGCCGGGGCGACGCGTCCCGCATCCCGCTGCCTGCGTCCCGCATCCGCATCCTGCATCCGCGTCCCTGGCCGGGCGCAGCTGCCCCTCTCCGTGCACGGACACAGAATCCCCACAGGAGGGTGCTCTAAAGGCATCGAAAGCGCCGCTTTCCGGGGAAGAGCGGCGTCTTGGAGGAGCGGTGCTTGCGGGAAGGCGCAGCGGTGCCGGGAAGCAGCCGGAGCCGCGCGGGAGCGTCGGCCGGGCCTGGCCTTGCCGGCACGAGGTCCCGCGCAGCCCTGCGGCCGTCCCGATGGACTGACGCGGACCAGCCTTTCTACCGGCATGGAACGGCCGCGGAGATTGGAAACCATGGAGAGAGCTGGCCCTTCGTCCCAGCTGCAAACGCTCTTTAATGATCTAAGCGAGGCTCTCTGGCGTGGAGTGTGTTAGTCCTGCAGAGCTTCTCGTCCCCAAGGCCCCTCGGGGCGTTTCGCCGGCGCTGCCGCGAGACCTCAGCGTGCACGGGCGCAGGGGGAGGCGCAGGGCGCCCGGCTGCTCCCAGCGCTTCTCACGTCCAAACCTGGCACCAAAATGGATTCCGGAAAACAAAACAAGGGGGAGATTCAACTGGCCTTGTGTTTCAGAAGATTTGCCTTCCGGTTCGTTGTTGTAGTGGCAGTGAGATAAGGCCGTGGAGCTTCGCTAGGGTTCTGCACTTGGCATGGGACTGCATCGCTCTTCAACTGGGCAGCCGCTCCCCTTCTGCGTCCTGGCCCCGGGAGAACGCGCCGAGGGCCTTGGTAGTGCCAGGACACGCGCTTTGCTCCGCAGGATTTTGAGATGTCCGCCTTTCGGATGAAGGACTCGGCAGCAGGGGTGCTTTGCCGTGGTGTTTTTGTCAGTCACCCGGGTCTTTTGACAGGAAACTTGCCCAGGACGGAGCGTGCGGCGGCGGCGAGCGCGGCTCCGTGGAGCAGGGCCGCGGAGGGACCCTGCGCTGCGCAAGGAAAACCAACACGTCGAGCGCGCGGGGTGGAACAGCAGCATGGAATGAAAACACTCGAGCAGGAAATCCGGGGCAAGAGCTCCCTGCCAGGGAAAGCCAATTAGACGTGGCAGCACAAAGGCCTTGGAAGGAGTTCTTGGGGGATGCTGTAATTGAAAGATTTCTTCAAATTTATGTGTATTTTGCCCTTTTTGAGTAGTTTAAAGAAATCCCTCCCTCCTTAAATCAATTACCTCCTGACACCAGAACTCCTTGGCATTAAACACTAGTTAAGCTGCTCTGTTGCTGATTTGACCTTGCCTCTCTGCTAAACATAAACAGTGTTTAATCTTCTCATTTAGCTGCTTTAATAGAAAACAAATGTTTTATTTGCCTTGGTGGCATCCAAATCTTTAATCCTTGGGAACACTGAAAAGAATTGATTTTGAAGAAAAGAAAATACATGTATGTGTGTGTACGTCACGTAAGCGGGGCGAGGGCAGCGCGGCGCTCCGTGGCGCTGCACCGTGCGGCTCTTGCAGCGCCGTCCGGCCGCAGCAGCGACGCCGCGCAGGGTTGCACGGGCAGCCCAGCTCCTGCCTCGCTCCCTGCTTCCCGAGGACGCTCTGCCTTTCGGTCCGTCTTTGGATTGTGACCGGATTGCTGGAAAAGTTTGCAGAATCACGCAAGTGTTACAGCGCATCTCAGAAATCGCTTTATTTTCTCACAGTTCATAAGTGGAAATAAAAGCACAGTTTCATCCTGGTCTCCCTCAAAAAAGCCCCATGTATCCATCCGATGAAAGTTCTTGTTTACCGGAAAGAGCACTATTAATAAAAATGATCAAGCTAAGGTGTGAGATTCTGGGAGCTTTTTGCAGCAGCAAAGGGAGAAGAGTTAGTGCAAGACTTGCCCATTTGCCATTTTTTATGAGGTGAATTATGAGCAATTTGCATATATCTGCAAGAAACAAAACTGCTAATTCACTCTGCATTTGATTTACAGGTTTGATTTACAGGCATATTAACTTAAATGTTTAATTTCCTGAGCTGTAGTTATTCTGATTAAATTAGTTTGCAAATTCCGCATGTTTGCCTTTTCTCCCTGCCTTTGTTTTCCCTCATTCTGTGATGGAAATCTCAGTGTCCGGGTCCCGGCGAGGGCGCTGGGGAGCCGCTCCGGGCGCTGCCCGCGCCTGTCCCGCTCCGGATCCGGCTCCGTGGCCACCCGAGGGGGATCCCCGCGCGCTCCGGGCGCCGCTCCCGGCACGGGGAGGCCGCGCGGTTGTTCTCCACGCGCCTGCCCCTTCCCGGAGCCGGGACAAACTGGGTGCCCCGACACAACCGGGTGCCGTTAGCGGGAGGACGAGCCTGGCACCGAGGGCTGCCATCTGTGCAGGGCAGGGCCCATTCTGGGCACATCCCCTTCATCCTGGCATCGCTGCACCACGGCGGCCTGTTATTAACGGCAATAGTTACGATGCGCAGGCAAATGTAATTAAACAATCATGGGGCAATAATTGGCTACAGTTGTTAAAGAGGAGGAACGTTCCTCAAAGAGACTTACGGCCGGTGTCAAGGTCAGGCGAGATGGCGCTCGTGGCTGGCGCTGCAGCCGCTGATGAGTCTCCTTTGCAAACGAAGACGGCTACGCCTTCCTCCCACATTAATTTTTATTAAGCGTTTTATGTTTTAATACAAAGCTGCACGCCATACTGCAGAGCTTTAACATGGTTTATACGTGCAGTATATTTGCAGTTATTATATGGCCTGTGTCGGGTATGTGCTAATGGAAGTCAAACGTGTCCGGGCAGCGTTACGGAGACAGGGAGACGATAACGGATCAGCCGAAGGTACCTGAAGCTGCCGGGCCGACCGGGCTGCCACCCGCGCGGGCGGCTGCGTGTCCTCGGCCTTCCCTGCCGGAATCCCGGCTGCAGCAGCAGGTCCCTGCTCGGAAGCAGAGCAGATCCTCGGTTTGCCCATGCGGCTCATGGAGCTCCTCGGCCCCTCCTGGCCGCGCTGGAGCCGCCTGCGCTGGGTGGCACCTGGGGCTGCCGCGGGCAGGGCCTCGCGTGGCGCTTCCCGCGGGAAGCTCTGGGATCAGCACCGCGCTCCGTCACCCCGCGGCGCCGGGGGACGC
Source organism: Tinamus guttatus (assembly GCF_059628265.1). NCBI lineage: Eukaryota > Metazoa > Chordata > Aves > Tinamiformes > Tinamidae > Tinamus > Tinamus guttatus. The sequence continues at coordinate 860,646 of NW_028289049.1, forward strand.
GCTGTTCCCTCAACGAGTGCTGCAGCGCGTGACGCGTGCGGCGGTCGCGAACTCGCTGCTGCTGCCCGGGGCCGCAGCGCTTGGCGCGCTGCCCTCTCAGCAGGCCGGGCCCGGAGGGGAGCGGGCGCTTTCCGCAGGGGAGCGGGTGCTCTCCTCGCCCCTCGGTGCCCCTGCGGCGCGGCCGCGGCCGTGGGCTGCCCTGGGCCGCCGCCCTGCTGTGCCCTGCTGTGCCCTGCTGTGCCCTGCTGTGCCCTGCTGCTTGTGGCGGCTGCTGCCCCTACGAGCAGGGCCCTGCCGGGCACGAGCGCTCGGCCAGCGCGTGCCCACGACACCGTGCCCGGCGGGGCCGCGCTCCTTCGCTCATGGGGCCGTGCTCCTTCCCTCGCGGCTCCCCTCGCAGCCGTGCCCGTGGCCTTCCCGCCGCGACACCCGGCCGGCGCAGGGGCGGCCGTCCCGCGGGGCCGGGCACGGGGCCGGCGTGGGCCGCGGCTGCCGCCTCTTTGCTCTCTTGTTTACTCTGCGCGGTTGGCGGCAGCAATTGCAGCCGAGTTGTGAGGTGAAAACGTGACTAAACGGTGGCAGCGCCCGTGTGACGGTCCCTCCGAAGCAGCAGCTGGGCTGCGAGTCCTCCTAGCTGAGCTCGCCCGTGGGACGGGCACGCGGGCGCCCTGGGAAGGCGCACGGGGACGGCCGCGCTGCCGGGAGCTGCCCTGGGCGCCGGGGCCGCCGCGCTCACCGTGCTCCCGTCCCCGCGGGCGGCTCCGAGCCGAGCGGCCCCGCACGGCCCAGGTCCCAGGCGGTCCGTGGGGCGCGGGCGCTTCTGCTCCGCGTGGGGCGGCGCCGCGCGGGAAGTGGCCGTGGCCGTGGCCGTGGCCGACCCTCGGGCGCGCCGGGGAGCCGAGCGCTTCTTAGCGCTCATGAAAAATGCTTGTGACAGCCTGCGCACAGGTAATGAGGAGCCACCTGCAGTTCAGAGCAGTACTTGATAATGCTGTAATTAGATTTGAGATGCAGAAAAGCTCATTAAAATTAAATGACATATTTGTCACTGTTTTAAGAGGTGCAGATTGCCTAGAACCATGCTGGTCTCTTGACCTTGAGTATTTTGGCACGCTCCTCGCTGTCGGGAACGCGGGGCGAATGCCGGCAGCGAGGGGTTGTCCTGAGAGGTTCCTGTTCTCGTCGGGGAGGCGAGGAGGAGCCCGCACGCGCCAGGCGCTGCCGCGTGCACCGCGTCGCTCTGCAGCCTGCGCGGCCGCTGCCCGCGCCCAGGGCAGCCGCCCCGGCTGCTCGAGGGCCCCGCGCGCTCCTGCCGGTGGGTGCAGTCCTTGGGCCGCGGCAAGGACGGGGCTTCGCGTCCCCCTCGACGTTGCAGTTAATTAAAACACAGGTTCATCCAGCACAGCGTGGCTCAAAATTAGCACCCGAGAGACCCGTGGCAGCTGCCGCACAGCGTTATTTAATGAGCAGATCTCCTGGCTTAGGAAAGCTTTGTGCGAGGAGCCTGTTTGCGGATCAGGAGCAGATGCCAACAGTTTTGCGCTGCAGGAACTCTCTGGTGTCCCTGTCCCTTAGTTCTCCTCGTGCCGTCCGAGCGGGTTTGAAGCCGCGGCTGTGCCGGGCTGGGGCGGCTGCAGGCGGAGGAGTCGCGTTAGGGCCGGGCTCCGGAGCCCCACGTGTCCGCGCTCGCCGCACCGGGCGCTGCGGTTGATAAAACACGCTCAGTTCTACACGCGGCCGCCCTGCTGGCGTCGCCGTGACCAGCCGCGGCGGCGCGCGGCGCGGTCACAGCAACACGACGCTCGGCTTCACGAGGCTCAACCGCCACCGCGGGCGGCGTTCCAAGGGCCGAACGTGCAGGCGCTCTGGACGCCGCGGAGGGCTGCGGCAAGGCTGGCCGCTCACGTTCCCCTTCCCCTGTAAAGGATTTGCTCTCACGTGCAGCCCGTTTGCCGCGTGCTGCGGAAGGGGCCGGCAGGGCCGGCGCTGCGGGATGGGCTTAGCTTGTCCAATACCATCGAAACGCTCCGAAGGGCGATGCACAGAGGGTGGCGAGGAGCTTGCAGCGAGGTGGCCGCGTCTCGGGCAATAGGGCAGCCCTTGTGAAGGGTTTTCGGCCGTGGTTGTGTGTGCGATCCTGCAGGGCACGCGCGGTGCGGAAGACGTGCCCGGGCTGCGAGCGCCGGCACCGCAGGAGCGCGGCCTGCCAGAGACGTGTATCCTGCTCTTCAATTTTTGATGAAATACAGTAAAATGCATTTTAAATCCTCTTCCTTCCCCCTGCCTCTGAAGGAATTTGTAAAGCTGTAACAGCATCTATTAACGAGACTGTAATTTTCTGAAATTATTTTTTAATGACTACTTTGTCTTGTTTTCAGATGCCTTATAAAACACTTATTGTTTAAAATGCATTCATTTCTGGGCAATGTCGGCGTGCAGGAGGGCCGCGTTCCGGCAGGACGCGCGGGAGCCGCCTCCGCGCTGCCCCGCGTCGGCACCGTCCTCCCCGCGGCGCCTCCCGCCGCCAGCCGGCTCGCGTTCCAGTGAAGGTCGTTTCAAAGGTGCCACGCGGTAAACAGCCGTTATTTCATTTTGATAGTGGCACTAAAATTATAGTGTTGGTTGAATTATTTTAGTATAGGACCATTACCATCTCCCTAAAACACTTAGAGGAGTTTTTATTTCGGTGCTGCAGTCCTGAAATTAGAGGAAAATTAAAAATCACGTGGCCGTGGTAGCGGAGCGGCCCTGAGAGCCCGTGGTGCCCGCTGCCGTGCCCGCATGCACACGTGCCTCGACGCGGCTCCCGGCAGCAGGAGTGCCGTGCCGCGGCCGCGCTCCCGCGCGCTCGGCGTGGCACTGCCCTTTGGACATGCCGCGCAGGGCAGCAGCTCGGCGCCCAGGGTGTCTGCACGTGCGTGCTCAGGGATGCAGGCTGCAAAGCCTCGGGCTGGCAGAAGGAGGGTGATTCCTGCAGTGGCGGCTGGAGTGCAGGCCGGCATTGCCGGGGCGAAGGTGGCGAGACGGAGCGAGGCAATTACCGCTATTATTAGCAGCGCGGAGGAGGGATTGATGTCCCCAGGCCTGCGTAAGCAGCAGCCGCGGACGTGAAGCACATTCCGATAGGGAAGCTCTCCTGGATTATAGCTCCTTCATTAACATTTTCACACTTCGCTGGTAACCAGCGAGGGAGAGGGCCCTGGGAGCGCCGGCTCCGGGCGCGCGGCGCAGCGCGGTGCGGCAGGGCCTGCACGGTCGGGGCCGGGCGCTTCCCCGGGACCGCGACGCAGGGCCGGGCTGGTCGACGCGCTGGGGACTGGGCTGCTCGCGTGTGTGTTTATGGGAGAAAACCAGGTGTTTTGCGCGTGTTTTCAGTGCAGGCCTTTATTGGCGATAAGCTGGTCCTCCATAAAGCAGAGGAATAAAGTGCCAATAAAATTGTTCTCAGTTTACAATTCCTTCGAGGTTTTGCGCCATGAGGCCTCGCCGTGCCCCGGCTGGGCTGCGCTTCCCGGGGCTGGGCCGCGCTCCGCGCAGGCTCCGCGTGCTCTGGGTCCGCCCGTGGGAAATCCCGGGGCCGGCCGCGCGCGCCGGGCGCCTCGCCAGGCCCCGGAGCCCTTCCCGAGCCGCTCGATCCCGTGTTATTACAGCGCGTTGCGGCTCCCTTGGAAGAGGAGCTTGAAGGGGGCCGGGGTTGTTAATAAATGTTCCGTCCAGCACAAACTGTAAAATACTCATTCAAGTTGGTTATTTCACCACCACTATTGAGTAAGTGCAGGAGGAATTAACTTTCTGAGCAGCTTACAGTACAACTCAGTAATAACCCGTGCTCTTTAACGGCTGAAATATTTAACGTAGCTCCGTCCCCGGCGTGTCCGTGCGCGGAGCGCCGCGCCGGGCAGCGGAGCCGCTGTTCGCTCCCAGCCGGCCCCTTCGGGAAGTGGCGGCCGCTCACTCTCGCGCGCTGATAAACCGCAGTTCACGAGGGAAACGGGCAGGGCTGGATTCCCACTTGTGTCCAGGTAACACGGGCTTTTCAGCTAGTTTTTCCCTACGTGCAGGAAATTCCTTGCATTCTCTTTCTTCCCTGGAAGTGGCCACCATTGCGCGAACTGCGCAGGGACGTCCGCTCTTCTCCCCGCTTGCCCGCCTTCTCCTAAGCCAAGTATGAGCAAAATCTCACAACTCCGAGAATCACTTGTGGAGAATTTATAGTTCCCTGGTGTCACTCTGCGTTTTATAGTGTTTGCTTTCTGTTCTGAACGGCAGATAATTCACAGTTGCCGGGTGAGTTTAGGATGAAACAGCAGTGCTCCTCCTGCAGGATCTCGGGGAGGGACTTCGAGACCAGACTAAACTTCCGTAGGATTCGGAGCTTCCCTGAAAGAGGAGGAGCCGTGAGCGGAGCTGGGGCGGGAGCCGCGGAGCCGGAGCCAGGGGAGCCCCGTGGCTGCCGCCTCCGGGATCCCCGGCTGCGCGTGGTGAGATGCTGCTCTGGAGCCCAGCCTGCTGCACCCGCGGTATTTACATGTCTGGGATCAATGCAGCAGCCTCAGAACCGCGTTCGCAGACTGTTGGCTCTCTGCAGGGAGAAAAAGAAAAGACAAATTGAACGTTAGCCATGCTTTTCAGCGGCTCAGAAATCGATAGTTGCCCGTTCACGTTTTCATTTCCATTTAACTTCTTCCCTGCACTTTGGTCCCATGTCTGTGCTTTTCAGCACTGTTTGAGCTCCGCTTGGGTCTGCTGCTTGGGGGGATCCCGTTAGTCCCGCAGCAGAGCGAGGTCCTGGGCTCTGCTGTGTGCGCTCTGCAGCGGCGGCTGCTTGCTCCATCCAGCCGTTTCGGATGCGCCTTCCCGGCCCTGCTTCTCCTCTGCCTGTGCTGTCCTTCAGCCGGCGCCGGGCTCTCTTCCGCTTCCACGTTTGCGGTTGTGCATGGAGCGCCCCGGAGCGCTCCGGGCCGGGGGGAGGCCCAGGCCGGAGGAGGCTCCCGGAGGCCGCGCTGGATGCTCCGCGTCCCGTCGCGGCTCCTCCGCCGGCGCTTCCGCCCCTCGCGGCCTCCCGCCCGGCCGGCAGCGTCACCGTGCGGCCTGTGCCCTGATTCAGTGAGCGTCTTTCCAGAAGGATTTTAATTCCCTTTTGAAAGAAGAAAACCCCGTAAATCAGACGCAGAATCCTTTAACATTTACAGTTTTAAATGAATTCCTGTTGAGAGTCTCTTAGGCTGGATTTATATCTGATTTTGCATTGAACTGTGTCGTTATGTGGGACTGGAAAACCCTTACAAAATTAGGCATAATGCAGAAACGTGCTGAAAAGGCAGTTCTGCAGGAGGGCGGCACGTTGCTGTGTTAGGGGTGGTGGCGGGAGGAGTTTGCACAAGGGGACCGTCACCGCGGGCGTCTCGTGGTACCGCACGTCGTGCGTCCCGGCGCAGGGAGCAGCGGGCGGGCGCCGCGGAGCCGCGCGTCCCGGGCAGTCCCCTTCCTCGTCCCTGCCCTTCCTGCCGCTCGGGCTGTGGTGGCCCAGGGCGCTTGGGACAGCCGGAACGCGGCCCGGCAGCGGCCGTGATGCGCCCGGAGCCGGGGAGCCTGCAGGGAATGCCATTAGCGCCGGCTGCGGAGATTGCTAGTAACACCTAGTTGGTGTGCCCTTGCTCCATCAGAAAAACACATTTTAAGTGAAGTTTTAATTTTCTTTTGGTCTTTAACTCGGCCACAGTGGAATAGACAGTTTGGTCATTTGAAAGCCGACTCGCGGCTGCGTCGCGTCGGAGGTCGGAGGAGACGACAGTTTGCCACCCCTTTGTGCTCCTTGGGTTGAAGTGCAGTTAGAAGGAGCCCGCGCGAGCGCAGAGCACCCACGAGCTGCCGGCGGAAACGGGAGCGCGCGGACGCTCCTGGGACCAGGTCCCTTCCCTGCACCCGCCCGGTTCGGGATCGGGGCCAGGACGGGGCTGGGTGCGGGCGCGGGGTCCCTCTCCTCTGCCCTGGGCCCTGACGCTGCCCTTTGTTTCCCGCAGTCTGGGCAGGGGACAAGTGACAAACAGCCTGACAGAGCCAAGGCAAACAAAAGGCTCATGGAAAGCAGCAGCGGTGGCGCTTAATTGAATTCTTTGCAAAGACATTGACTCGACCCTCTCCAACATGTAGAGTAAATCATTACGGGAATTAACACTCATTAAAATGCAGGGTTTTTACCATAGGCCTTTTATTGTGCATATAGCTTTGTTGTTAAATTATGTAGTGACTTTCTGTGTCCTGTGCTGATAAATCTGTTTCTTCCCCCTCTTAAAACATGGCGTGAGCGTGGCCGTGGGGTGTCTGCGCGGCGCAGGGAGCAGCGCCGCGGTCCCGGCGCCGGTGCGGATCCCGCCCACGGATCCCTGGAGGGCAGCGCCGCGCTCCGGCCCCGCCGCGCTGCCCGCAGCACCTCGAGTAGGAGTCCTAACGCCAAGAGCGTTGGAAACAAGATATTTTTACGTCTCATTTGGGAGTAATATGGTTGCATTTGGTGGCTCTAGCAGATGCTTGGGCCAGCTGGTTGGAGACCACTGTGGATTTTTTTTAGCGTTTGCGCTACACAGATAAACCCTTATATGGAATTGTCATTAAAAAAGCTGTCTGTGGTCAAAGGACACATTTTCTGTGCGTGTGTTACCACCTCGCTCGCGCAGCCCGTGGACGCTGCGGCACAAAGACCCTGGAGGTTAAACTTGTCCTGCAGCTCCCTTGGGGAACCGGGCAGTCCCGCCACCCCCGGGCTGCAGAGCCTGGACCCGAGGGCTGCGGCGGTGCCGGGCGGTGCCGCGAGCCGCCCTGGAGCCGTTAGCACCCGTCCTGCCCGCGGCTGCGGCGCGACTGCCCGTGAACCGCGCGGGGCGGGAGGGGAACCGCGGCGCGGCACCGCGCGCGCTGCTGCAACAGCCATGCAAAATAATGCCTCTCTTTCTGCGTTTTCTTTTTCAGGAAATTGCAGCTTATTTAATAACATTTGAAAAGCATGAAGAATGGCTAACAACTTCCCCTAAAACAAGGTAACCTTGCTAATAATTCAGCCTGTGAAAATGTACGTTGACTTGTTTGCGCTGATTGCTTGACTTGCTAATCAATGCAGTGGCCACCGAGTGAAAACTCCAAGTCATGCTTGATGGCTTGGGACACCAAAGTCTCATTACTTGACTTAATGAGCATTTTATCGAATGAAATCAGATTGATTAAAAATAGAGCAGCTGCTGTCTTGACAGGCAAAATTTTAACCCGACTGTTGAGCGTTTAATTGAGAGTGTCCCCGCGGACGGCGGCCGCGGCGCCGCAGGGAGGTCGCGGGCGGGTTGTCCCCACGGGCCCTGCCGGCCCCGAGCGCGGCCCGGGGCGCCGCTCGCGGCTGCTCTTGGCCTTGCTGGGGTTGAGCGCCCCGGGCCAGCGCCTGCCGTCCGTGTGCAGGAAACGTCCCCCTCTGCCCGCCAGGAACGCTCGACTCGTGCAGCCCCGGGGAGCGGGGCCCCGCGCTCGCGCCCGCCTGTTCCCCTGCCGCTCCCACCGCGCGGACGCGGCGCACGGAGCCGCCGGGGGCTTTGCCGGGCGGCCCCGCGGGCAGAGCCGTCCCCGCTGCCGCACGGGGGGCGTTAGCGGCGCCCCGGGGCGGCCGCTGGCCCTGGCGAACAGCAAATTGTCAGCTCGGGGCTCGGGCCGAGCGGGGAGGCACCCGGAGCACGGCGGAGGGCTCCAAGCTTTAGAAACCCATTTCTGGTTGATTTTAGGCTGTTTCTCCAGGCTCTTCTGTACCTTTTGTGGCCTCTTTCTGTGAATAAGCAAAAGGTGGCTTATGTTGTCTGTAACGTCTGGAGAAAGGGAATTTGGGAGCCTCTCTGGGCCTGCTCTTTGCGCCCCAGCAGGCGAATCCCCTCGCGGCCAGCAAGGGGCCTGAGCTGCAGATACTCCTGTCCTGCCGCTTCCCGCTCGCAGGGAACGCGGCGGAGCCGGGAACGCCGCGGAGCCGGGAATGCCGTGGAGCCGGGAACGCGGCGCCGGCAGAAAAGGCCCTTTGCTGACCTGCTAATCCAAATTCCGAGCTAACGCAGAACTCCTCCTTGCTGCAGCTTTGCCAGCTAAGCCTATTAAGTGGTCAGAGCGTATATTAAACAGTCGGGGGATGTGCATGGTATCATTAAAGATATCAGATTATAAATGCGTTTGTGGTAGTGGTTTATGATTTTAAGAGTGAGTCTGGTTTGCCGAAGGCAATGCATGAAAATAACAATTTTCTTTATTAATATTGCAATCCCCTCCTCCTGTGTGTTTGCACTTGAAAGAACCGGCATCCCAGGAGAAGGGAAGTTGCGATGGCTCTTCAAGGACCCTCCTAAGTAGCTGAGTTAGTTTAGATAGATATCTTTTTTTTTTTCTTAGTATTTAAATTAATTGGAGCAGGTAAATGCTGAGCTGATGCAATTAGGGCTCTTGGTATTAAAGAATTAACAGCATCGATCCAGCACTGGGTTGCTAAATTCCCCACTCTGTTTGCTACGGTGGGTGCTGCTAATTTCATTTAAGAAAATTAATAGAAATGAATTGGACTACTGACACTCAGAGTCCGCTTAACAATTCATTGAGCAGTGATTCCTCAGCTCGTGGTGTGTAGCATTTTCTCAGGAAGCTCTGGGAGGCGCTGGCCTGTGTTCCGGGTAGGAGGGTGTTTGTGGGCGCTGCAGCCGGGGCTGGCGGCCCCGCGCGGAGGCTCCGTTCCGCGTTCCCGGCTGCCTGGGAATCGCGCTCTCGCTCTGAAGATGCTCTCGGAGCAGTCGCCGTTTCCATTCCCCTGTTTCTGCCAGGTCCAGCAGCTCTGCTCTCCTCCCGTGCTGGCCATTGCGAGCAGGACTCGGGCCTTGCTTTAGCGCCCAAGGCGGGTGGCCAAGGGCCTTGTTTCCCCGTACACCTCATCCATTTTTTGAAGCTTTCGGGGCTGTCGGCCTTAGCCGCGTCTGATCGCGAAGCCTGGGCTTTTGTGCCGCGTGCCGGGCTCCGGAGCAGCTCCCGTCCCCCTTCCGTCGGAGCGCGCTCTGCGCGGGATGCTGCTCGGCACGACCCTGCTAATACGGCACCGTCTCGGGGGCGTCGCGCGTGCCGGGGCGAAGCCGCGGGGTGTCCGGCGCTCCCGCCCCTCCGGCGGGACAGGGGCCGTCCGGCCGCTCGTGGTCGCCCCAGGCCGCGTCCGCCGGCGCCGTGTCTCGTGCGGCCCCTCCGCGCGTCTCCCGCCCCGGGCAGCCGGCGCGCGGCTTGGCAAAGTCGTCCTGCAGCCTCCTCCCGCGAGCAGAGACCCCTCGGAAGTGTGGAATCATCAGAAAAAGCAATTATCTGATAATACAGCCATAAATTATTCAGCAAGCTCCTGCCTGCCTTCCGTGGGGCTCCGTGAGCCTTTTCTGCGGGCAGATCCAGGCAACAAAAACAGGTCGTGCTGCTTTTTGGACAAAAGCGGCATTGAGACTCTGAGCAGGCTCTGATTTCTAGAGCAAACGTGATGGGAGCCAGAGGCCGAGGCTGCTCGAGGGCGGCTCGGTGTGACCAGCAGATCCTCTTCATCATCAGCCACCATTTGAGGACCGAGAAAACCAACGTTTGTTCGTACTGTTTTAAACAGTAACAAACTCGAGAACTTTCCCGCATTTTAAATACTTTACAAGATAATTTGTATTCTGGCATGATAATGAGGAAGCGTCTTTTGTCCAGGAGGCGAGATATGCAAAAGTAACCTTTAAGGTGCTCATAATTAACCTTCAGTGATGCTCTCTCACTTTACCGAGATGCTCTCAGAATCAAAGGCAACAAGTAGAAAGAGCATCTGAGCCTGCTTGTTGCATCTTAATGGCCTTCAGAACCACCTGATTAAAACTAAACAGTATTTACTGGCTGACAAGGTTGGCTTTTCCTCTGGGAAGCCCAGCCCTGAACTTCCAAAGCCGCAGTGGAGCCGAGCAGCCCCACAGCCCTGCGGAGGCCGGGCGGGAATGCGCCGCTTCCCGGCATTGCTCCTGAATGCAGCTCGCTGAATCGCTCGACACCTCTGCGTTGGAAATGGACCTTTCAGCACTCGGAATGCTGCAGGAGGCCACAGGCTCGAGCTGGGTATCGAGCTGCCATCGGGAGCTGCGGGGTTGAACCTCGTGTCCCGTACACTGCCATTCGAGGAGGTGGCAGGGAGCCCCTCCGGCCCGGCCCGCGCCGGGGCCCTGCACGGCCTCCCGTGGGGCTGTCCCGTGCGCGGGAGGGCGGCAGGGGAGCCCTGGCCCATCCGGAGAACAGGCTCCTGTGCAGCCCGTGGCACGTGGAGGTTTTGGTCAGCCTTCAACAGCAGGTTCAAATGTCACTAGCCCTCGGAACCGCGAGTTTGGACTCCTCTGGAGGCAGCTGGGGTTTGCAGGGTTGTGGTTTAATTAAAAGCCAGCACTTTGGTTTCCCGAGGAGAGGCGGCTGGGCACTCGGAAGCCCTGGTGTCCGTTTGGGCGTGGGACACGACATGTCGAGTCACCCGTTCCTGCCGGAGCATCCTTGGGATTTCCTCGCTCCAGAGCAGAGCCGTCACGCGGCCGCGCGTAGGCCACGGGCCAGGCTACGGCCAGAGATCAGGGAGTGAAGAGCAGGGCTCAGATAAAGCTGGACACTTGCTGTGTGCGCACACGTCATCCCCTCGGGGCTGGACGGAGATGCCGCCAGGAGTCCCCCTGCGGCCGCCCCTGCGGGTCGCAGCGCTGGCCGAGCTGGGGACGGGTGTCGCCGGGGCCGGGGCCGTGTCCCGGCACCGGCAGCTGCTGCAGAGCACGGATGTGCTGGAGCCGGGGCGGCCGCGGCCGCCGTGCCCGGGAATTGCATAACGGGCCTCCTCCCGGTGCCTCCTCCGGGTCATCCCCGCCGTGAGTCACCGAGCGTGCACTGTAATTCACGGTTAGCTGTAGGATTACTGTTTTTTCTATGACTTTAAAGGAAATGCATCAGCAGTAAAAGCCTGTTGTAGGTGTCCCAGTGGATCCCGATGCCTGGAAGCTTTCCTCCCAGAAACACTCCTGCTTCTCCAGGGGCATCTTCTGAACCAGCGGCCCGTGCAGGCCCGAGCGACGCGAGGCCCCAGGGCAGGGGTCCCGTGCCGGCTGGTCCCAGGGTGCAGGAGCGGGATCGAGGGGTTGGTGGCCTCCCCCGTGGGCGCTGTCAGCACGAGGGCCTGGTGTGTGTGCAGCTTCCCATGGGAGCTAAAACCCTCTGCTCGGAGGCATTCCGCGGAGCGCAGCGTGCCGGCGGCCGCGCTCCAGTGTTGCTGTTTGGTCCGATTGGGCAGCTCTGTTTGCAGCGGGGAGCTGCTGCGCAGCTCGACTGGGGCTGGAGGCGCCAGTGCTCAAGACAGATCAATGGGGCTGCCCCCTGCCACCCTGGAGCTTGGGAAGTCCCGGTGGCCTCGGGAGCTGTCCCGCTGCAAGGAGCGGGCAGGCAGCTCCCATCAGCCTTTGGCCGTGGCACCGAATATATCAGGGCTTTGCAGATGGGCTCCTGAGCCACTGGCTTCTGCCTTCACTTCGTCTCATATCGGGCAGGCTGCGCGTGCGGCACAGCTGACAGGGGAGCACTGTATTTACAAATGAAATTGTTGCGTGCTTTAAGTGCCACTGTAAATGTAAGTGACAGGCTAATGCATCACGGTGACTTAGAGCGGAGCCGGCGGGCGGCCGGACTCGCGGCTCGTGCGTGGCGCTCGCGGCCGCAGCCGTTTCTCTCGCCCTGCAGCCCCGAGGGTTTCGGCGGGTGCCTGTTGGCTGCCGTGATGCCCAGTCTGCGCCGGCACAGCCAGAGATCCCGGGCTGCTGCAGCCTCCTCCACCTTCACCGCACGCGCAGCCCTGGGAGGCCCTTCTGCTGCGGCAGGAGATGGTGGTTTTGGAGCTGCCGAGGCTGCGTCCTCGAGGGAAGGGGCCGTGCGGAGCGAGGGCTGGAGCAGGCGCTGCAGAGCACAGAGCCCTTTGGTTCTTCTCTTGCCTTGAATCCAAAGCGGCTGCTTTGGGCCCGCAGAGGGTCTAACGGGCAGCGCCTTGGAGGGCGGCTCTTCCAGCCGGGTCCCGGGAGAAGCCCCCGCAGGACGCGGAGCTCTGCCCCGGCTGCTGTCCCGCTCTCGTAGCCGTGCGGAGCGCGGCCCCTCCGAACGCCGGCTGGCGCGGTTGCCCGTGAAGGGCCAACTCCCTTGGATGGCCGGTAGGGACCAACCCCATGCACAACGTGCACGAGCTGCAGGCAGCAGCGTGAGCCGGTCGCCGCTCCGCTTCCCCGCTGCAAAGGTTCTCCGTGTTCCTGCGGGCCGTGCGGCTGCACCCGTGCAAGCAGGGGCGAGAGGAGGAGCCGCGGGAGCAGCCGTCCCCGCGTGCCCGGGCCCAACGCTCCCGCGGCCGCCTGCCCCGGGAAGGTGACCGGCTTCCTCTTCGCCTTGTGCAGCGCGGGGTGACGCAGCGGAGATCTTTTTGCTGGATAAGCAATTAGCTAAAATAAACTACTCAAAGGACAGATTATGCGGCACTCGCTCTGAAACAAATGAACTAATTGACTTTGTTTTGCGTTTGGGCGTGCGCCCGTGCTCCCCAAGCGGCACGAGGAGCGGCGCGGCCGGCGCGGGGGGCGGCCGTGGGGCTGCGGGGGGCGGCTGTGCCCCACGGCCGCTCCGGCGGGGACGTCCCCCGAAGGGATCGGCCCTCACTAAGAGGCGGTTCAAGCTAAATTAGTCTGAAAATGTGTAATTTGATCTGCCCTAAAATACCACGCTGTAATTAATTCAGAAACGGGGTGCGCTGGGGAGGTTCGGGCAGGGACGGGCGCGTGAGCGGGAGCCGCTGGGCTCTGCACCGTGACGAGCTGGGGCGAGCGCGGCGGGACGGGGGGCGCGCGGCGGCCGGGCCACCCCGGCCTTGGCCCCTCGTTAATTTGGTGCTGCCGCCTCTTGGCCCTGTTGGCAGCTCTTGGCTTGGGCGCTGCTCTGAGAAGAGTCTCAGACCTGATTTTCTGTCTTTGCCGTAAAGAAGTTAGCCGTTTTATATATCCGTTTCGTGGATGATGAGGTAATTCCGGGTGGAATAGTGGATTTTGGAGGCGCAGGGCTCCCCGGGCTGCTCCTCCCTTGTCCCGGCACAAGGTGCTGTTGGCGGTGCAATATTTGTGCAGTATTTACAGCCCTTCCTGCAGCCCGAGCTCCCCAGGCAGCAAACGGCAGCTTTTTCATTAAATGATGTGCCTGACATTTACCAAATCTCTGTGTGACAATTTAGAGGGAGCTGGTTGCATCAGGCGGCCTCATTAATATTGCAGTGATGTGATTAGGGGAACATCTTGGCCATTCAGGCCACAGGGACCTTAATTTATGAGCCCGGTGGAGGAGCGGAAACCAAATGTCTGTTGCCCAAAGTACCTGCCCCGCTACCCGCGTCCCGTTGGCTCTCGCTGTGCCCATTTCGTGTTTGCAGCAGGCGTTCGAGAGTCTGCGATTTAATTGTGTCGCCGTCTAATAAATCATTTCAACCACTGCATGGATTTGGGTAGCGGGAAGGCCAGGGCGGCATCCGCGACCCGTATCCTATTGCTATCCATCCTATTCCCTAGTGGGAAGACGTGGCACGTTGGGGTGGGCATGGACTTTTCAGTTCCTTTACCTTAGTCTGGTTGCTTTCTTTCAATTGTACAACAATATTAAAATCCTCTTTTTTTATGTCCAATTTAGTCTCACGCTAATGAAACGAGGTCTCTGTAGCTGCAATCGAGCAGCTGCTCAGACCAGCCGAGTTGCCGTCGGTGTCGCGGAGGTCGTTCCTGCCGCGGGTCCGGGTGGGAGGCAGCGCGGAGGGGAGCGCACGGGGCAGCGCTCGGCTCGGCCCTGCCTCCCCTTTCGTGGCGACACTTGGGGGTCTGCCGAGCAGGCGCTTCCTGCAGGCCGCAGCCGTCCCCGTCCCTTTCCCGGGATGTGTTTGACGCTGCGGCGCCGCTCCGGCGCGTTGCCCTAGCGCACGGCGAAGCCTTTGCAATGAAATAACCAAGTGCACTGGCTAATTTACTATTTTCACTTTTTTTTGTAATTCATTAGGTACAAAATTTACAAGTGAATTTTTGAAGACTATAAAACAGTTAATCCAGTTGAGCAGCAATGAAGGCTTTTGAAAAAGTCATATGCTGAATACCAAATACAATTATATTGCTTGTTGATAGGAACTTCTCCTGGTCCTCGGTGCCCTGCTTTGGTGCTTCTTGCAGAGAGCTGTTTCCTTTGTGTAATTCAAACTGTCTCTTGTTTTCAGACCGCAGAATGGTTCTATGATACTGTACAATAGGAAGAAGGTGAAATACAGGAAAGATGGATATTGCTGGAAAAAGAGGAAAGATGGGAAAACTACCAGAGAGGATCACATGAAGCTGAAGGTCCAAGGAGTGGAGGTAGGAGAGCGAAGCGGCCGCTTGCGAGCGCGGTGGGCGAGGGCAGCGCTCGGCACAGCGCGCGCCTGCTGGGCGCCTGCGTTCCCCTCGCGCGCGTGTGTGTGTGTGTGTGTGCGCACACACCTCCTTTGCGCACACACCTCCTTTGTGCACACACCTCCTTTGCACACACACCTCCTTTGCGCACACACCTCCTTTGTGCACACACCTCCTTTGTGCACACCACCTTTGTGCACACACCTCCTTTGCGCACACACCTCCTTTGTGCACACACCTCCTTTGCGCACACCACCTTTGTGCACACACCTCCTTCGTGCACACACCTCCTTTGTGCACACACCTCCTTTGCGCACACACCTCCTTTGCGCACACACCTCCTTTGTGCACACACCTCCTTTGCGCACACACCTCCTTTGTGCACACACCTCCTTTGCACACACCTCCTTTGTGCACACACCTCCTTTGTGCACACACCTCCTTTGCGCACACCTCCTTTGTGCACACACCTCCTTTGTGCACACCTCCTTTGTGCACACACCTCCTTCGTGCACACACCTCCTTTGTGCACACACCTCCTTTGCACACACCTCCTTTGTGCACACCTCCTTTGTGCACACCTCCTTTGTGCACACCACCTTTGTGCACACACCTCCTTCGTGCACACACCTCCTTCGTGCACACACCTCCTTTGCGCACACCTCCTTTGTGCACACCTCCTTTGTGCACACCACCTTTGTGCACACACCTCCTTCGTGCACACACCTCCTTTGTGCACACACCTCCTTTGCGCACACCTCCTTTGTGCACACACCTCCTTTGCGCACACACCTCCTTTGCGCACACACCTCCTTTGTGCACACACCTCCTTTGCGCACACACCTCCTTTGTGCACACACCTCCTTTGCACACACCTCCTTTGTGCACACACCTCCTTTGTGCACACACCTCCTTTGCGCACACCTCCTTTGTGCACACACCTCCTTTGTGCACACCTCCTTTGTGCACACACCTCCTTCGTGCACACACCTCCTTTGTGCACACACCTCCTTTGCGCACACACCTCCTTTGCGCACACCTCCTTTGTGCACACCTCCTTTGCGCACACCACCTTTGTGCACACACCTCCTTCGTGCACACACCTCCTTTGTGCACACACCTCCTTTGCGCACACCTCCTTTGTGCACACACCTCCTTTGCGCACACACCTCCTTTGCGCACACCTCCTTTGTGCACACCTCCTTTGTGCACACACCTCCTTTGCGCACACACCTCCTTTGTGCACACACCTCCTTTGCACACACCTCCTTTGTGCACACACCTCCTTTGTGCACACACCTCCTTTGCGCACACCTCCTTTGTGCACACACCTCCTTTGTGCACACCTCCTTTGTGCACACACCTCCTTTGTGCACACACCTCCTTTGCGCACACACCTCCTTTGCGCACACCTCCTTTGTGCACACCTCCTTTGTGCACACCACCTTTGTGCACACACCTCCTTTGCGCACACCTCCTTTGTGCACACCTCCTTTGTGCACACACCTCCTTTGCGCACACACCTCCTTTGCGCACACCTCCTTTGTGCACACCTCCTTTGTGCACACCACCTTTGTGCACACACCTCCTTTGCGCACACACCTCCTTTGTGCACACACCTCCTTTGCGCACACACCTCCTTTGCGCACACCTCCTTTGTGCACACACCTCCTTTGCGCACACACCTCCTTTGTGCACACCTCCTTTGTGCACACCACCTTTGTGCACACACCTCCTTTGCACACACACCTCCTTTGCGCACACACCTCCTTTGCGCACACCTCCTTTGTGCACACCTCCTTTGCGCACACCTCCTTTGCGCACACCACCTTTGTGCACACACCTCCTTTGCGCACACACCTCCTTTGCGCACACACCTCCTTTGCGCACACCACCTTTGTGCACACACCTCCTTTGGGCACACCTCCTTTGTGCACACACCTCCTTTGTGCACACACCTCCTTCGTGCACACACCTCCTTTGCGCACACCTCCTTTGCGCACACACCTCCTTTGCACACACCTCCTTTGCACACACCTCCTTTGCGCACACACCTCCTTTGCGCACACACCTCCTTCGTGCACACACCTCCTTTGCGCACACCTCCTTTGCGCACACACCTCCTTTGCGCACACACCTCCTTCGTGCACACACCTCCTTTGTGCACACACCTCCTTTGTGCACACACCTCCTTTGCGCACACACCTCCTTCGTGCACACACCTCCTTTGCGCACACACCTCCTTTGCGCACACACCTCCTTTGCGCACACACCTCCTTCGTGCACACACCTCCTTCGTGCACACACCTCCTTTGCGCACACCTCCTTTGCGCGCACACCTCCTTTGCACACACCTCCTTTGTGCACACACCACCTTTGTGCACACACACCTCCTTTGTGCGCACACCTCCTTTGTGCACACACCTCCTTTGCGCACACACCTCCTTTGTGCACACACCTCCTTTGCGCACACCTCCTTTGTGCACACACACCTCCTTTGTGCACACACCTCCTTTGCACACACCTCCTTTGTGCACACACCACCTTTGTGCACACACCTCCTTTGCGCACACACCTCCTTTGCGCACACACCTCCTTTGCGCACACCTCCTTTGTGCACACCACCTTTGTGCACACACCTCCTTTGCACACACCTCCTTTGCGCACACACCTCCTTTGCGCACACACCTCCTTTGTGCACACACCTCCTTTGTGCACACACCTCCTTTGCGCACACCTCCTTTGTGCACACCTCCTTTGTGCACACACCTCCTTTGTGCGCACACCTCCTTTGTGCACACACCTCCTTTGTACACACGTCCTTTGTGCACACCTCCTTTGTGCACACACCTCCTTTGCGCACACACCTCCTTTGCGCACACCTCCTTTGTGCACACCTCCTTTGTGCACACACCTCCTTTGTGCGCACACCTCCTTTGTGCACACACCTCCTTTGTACACACGTCCTTTGTGCACACCTCCTTTGTGCACACACCTCCTTTGCGCACACACCTCCTTTGCGCACACACCTCCTTTGCACACACCTCCTTTGTGCGCACACACCTCCTTTGTGCACACACCTCCTTTGTGCACACACCTCCTTTGTGCACACACCTCCTTTGCACACACACCTCCTTTGTGCGCACACCTCCTTTGCGCACACACCTCCTTTGCGCACACCTCCTTTGCACACACACCTCCTTTGTGCACACACCTCCTTTGTGCACACACCTCCTTTGCGCACACACCTCCTTTGCGCACACACCTCCTTTGTGCACACACCTCCTTTGCACACACCTCCTTCGTGCGCACACCTCCTTCGTGCACACACCTCCTTTGCGCACACCACCTTTGTGCACACACCTCCTTTGCGCACACCTCCTTTGCACACACCTCCTTTGCGCACACCTCCTTTGTGCGCACACCTCCTTCGTGCACACACCTCCTTTGCACACACCTCCTTTGCACACACCTCCTTTGTGCGCACACCTCCTTCGTGCACACACCTCCTTCGTGCACACACCTCCTTTGCGCACACACCTCCTTTGCGCACACACCTCCTTTACACACACACCTCCTTTGTGCGCACACCTCCTTCGTGCGCACACCTCCTTCGTGCACACACCTCCTTTGCGCACACACCTCCTTTACACACACACCTCCTTTGTGCACACACCTCCTTTGCGCACACACCTCCTTTGTGCACACACCTCCTTTGCGCACACCTCCTTTGCACACACACCTCCTTTGCGCACACACCTCCTTTGCACACACCTCCTTTGTGCACACACCTCCTTTGTACGCACACCTCCTTTGTGCACACCTCCTTTGCGCACACACCTCCTTTGTGCACACACACCTCCTTTGTGCGCACACCTCCTTTGTGCACACCTCCTTTGCGCACACACCTCCTTTGCGCACACCTCCTTTGCGCACACACCTCCTTTGTGCACACACACCTCCTTTGCGCACACCTCCTTTGCGCACACCTCCTTTGCGCACACACCTCCTTTGCGCACACCTCCTTTGCACACACCTCCTTTGTGCACACACCTCCTTTGCGCACACACCTCCTTCGTGCACACACCTCCTTCGTGCACACACACCTCCTTTGCGCACACACCTCCTTTGCGCACACCTCCTTTGCGCACACACCTCCTTTGCGCACACACCTCCTTTGTGCACACACCTCCTTTGCACACACCTCCTTTGCGCACACCTCCTTTGTGCACACACCTCCTTTGCGCACACCTCCTTTACACACACACCTCCTTTGCGCACACCTCCTTTGCGCACACACCTCCTTTGCGCACACACCTCCTTTGTGCACACACCTCCTTTGTGCACACACCTCCTTTGCGCACACACCTCCTTTGTGCACACACCTCCTTTGCGCACACACCTCCTTCGTGCACACACCTCCTTTGCGCACACCTCCTTTGTGCACACACCTCCTTAGTGCGCACACCTCCTTTGTGCACACACCTCCTTTACACACACACCTCCTTTGCGCACACCTCCTTTGCGCACACACCTCCTTTGCGCACACACCTCCTTTGTGCACACACCTCCTTTGCACACACCTCCTTTGCGCACACCTCCTTTACACACACACCTCCTTTGCGCACACCTCCTTTGTGCACACACCTCCTTTGTGCACACACCTCCTTTGCACACACCTCCTTTGCGCACACCTCCTTTACACACACACCTCCTTTGCGCACACCTCCTTTGCGCACACACCTCCTTTGTGCACACACCTCCTTTACACACACACCTCCTTTGTGCACACACCTCCTTTGCGCACACACCTCCTTTGCGCACACCTCCTTTACACACACACCTCCTTTGCGCACACCTCCTTTACACACACACCTCCTTTGTGCACACACCTCCTTTGCGCACACACCTCCTTTGCGCACACCTCCTTTACACACACACCTCCTTTGCACACACCTCCTTTACACACACACCTCCTTTGTGCACACACCTCCTTTGCGCACACCTCCTTTGTGCACACCTCCTTTGCACACACACCTCCTTTGTGCACACACCTCCTTTGCTAAAGTCCAAGTGCACCGATCCTGCCCTTCACCAACCATGGGGTTGCACTGCCTTATTGAAGACGCTGAGGTGCTGAAAAGGATCTTTGGGTAGAATACGGGCTTTCTCACGGCAGGTATTTACAAGGTGACCGAGCATCTCAAGGGTGGGTTGCTAGACATTTGCAAGTTTGTTATGTCTTTTTTTTTTCTTAATGTGTAATGGCTATTCTTGATGAGTAATGGTTGGACTAGATGATCTCTAGAGGTCCCTTCCAACCTCAACCATTCTGTGATCCTGTAAGCAGGAGCCTGTCGTAGGTCTATGAGTTAGACTAACAAAATCCCGGGTAGTTGCTAGTAGTAATTGCTGTAATTTTATATGAGCTTGCTAAGTATTGGTCTTAGAGTGTGCAGAGTCCCCGTTGAATCTCCTTTCTCCTAAGGAAGAACTTTGCACCCTCAATGTAGATTTCATTTATTTAATTGTTTGTTTGTTTGTTTATTTTCCGATTCCCAGCCGAGGTTTACACAGAGCTGTTTCGTATCCACTCGTTGCTATTGCAGACATCCTCTTGCAGCTCTCCGCAGCTTTTTGCTTGTCCCACGCACCTGCCTGTGTCACTCTGGAAGGTTTTTGCGCCTCTTCCCTGAGCTCGGGGCTGCGCTGAGCGTTGCCGCGTCGCCCCGGGCCCGTCCGCGGCGGTTCCACGCTCGGCCGCGGTGATCCCTGCCGCTCACTTCGGGTTTTCGCTGCTGCTTTGACATCTGCTGCTCTGCCGCCAATTGCGGGGTGCAAAATCTGAGTTTGTGGAACATGTTTCATGCTCAGGCTTTCTCCTGGGTAATTTGTCATTCTTGCATTCTGTCTAATGAGGTTTTTGGTTTTAAAATAGTGTTAAATGGATTGCATTATATTATAGCAGACAGATGTAACTTTGTTCTGTAATTTCTACATCCGATAACAATGCTTTATTGTGACAAGCCAAAAAAAGGAAAAACCAAAGTCAGCACAGAGGAGCTGAGTGTCGTGTGCGTCGAGGCTTTGTGCAGCGGGATTTAAGGCGCCGCTCCGCACGGGAGCGCCGCGGAGCGCCGCGATTCCCCGCCAGCGACGCCGGGCTCGGACACGCAGCAAGCGCTGCCGGGCGGGAAGCGCGTGCGGAGCTCGGGACGGGCAGCAAACGCTGCCGGGCGGGAAGCGCGTGCGGAGCTCGGACACGCAGCAAACGCTGCCGGGCAGGAAGCGCGTGCGGAGCTCGGGACGGGCAGCAAGCGCTGCCGGGCGGGAAGCGCGTGCGGAGCTCAGACACACAGCAAACGCTGCCGGGCAGGAAGCGCGTGCGGAGCTCGGGACACGCAGCAAGCGCTGCCGGGCGGGAAGCGCGTGCGGAGCTCGGGACACGCAGCAAGCGCTGCTGGGCGGGAAGCGCGTGCGGAGCTCGGGACGGCAGCAAACACTGCCGGGCGGGAAGCGCGTGCGGAGCTCGGACACGCAGCAAGCGCTGCCGGGCGGGAAGCGCGTGCGGAGCTCGGGACCGGCCGGCGCCCGGGCCTCGCGCGGGAGCGCGTCCCTCCGACGGGCGGCGAGCCGCAGCGCCCGCCCCGCGCGCGGCGCCCGCGTCGCTCGTAGGGGTACGTTACCGCGCCGCCATGGGGCCATCTCTACGAATTCCTTAAAAAGTAAAACTTGATTTAGGTCTCATTAAGAGAGAAACTCCCTCGAGGAGCGGAAGATGCAGAGTATCAATTTTGTATGCGGGACTTGTATTTAATTATTATCCTAACAGTCCCCTAACGTTATTACAGATTAGTCCACGAGGAGACGAATGGAAATTTTAGATTATCCAATTACTGCGTAAGCCCTGGAATGTCGGTGCCGAGCTCTGCACAGGCTCCCTGAGCCCGTGCGCGTCGCCGTGCCCGGTCACCACCGCGCAGACGGCGCGGGGAGCGCGCTGGCACCGGGGCGGCCGCTGCTTCTCATAAGGGACCGCGAGGGCTTCCCTGCGTGTGTAAAACAACCCGTCCTGGAGCGTTAAACTGCAGGATCTTTCGACTCCCAGCTATTGTCAGAGAATTTCCTTGTAAGTTATAGCAGAGGGTGAAAGCTGCTGTATAACAGGTGAATACGAATGGAAATTTTTCTGAACCTTTAGATAACAGAGTACAGACTATACACTGCGTCTATTTTACTCTCTCTAGCTGGCAATATCCGTGTAGAATAACTAAATATTGACAACCAGATGAAAGCTTGCTTCATTTAGGGATAGTCACTGCATCTGTAAAATTAGGTTAGTCGGAGGTTTCCAGATGGAGTCACTTGGAAAATGTAAGGAGCCTGGGAATGAAGGAAATGAAAATAAATTCACAAAGAAATAAAGAATCTGTTTCTTATACTTCCTTTTGCAAAAAGCCTTTTCAATGGCATATTGTGAATGGAGTGAGCTATAACAAAAGCAGAAACGGAGAAGAGCTGCAGGGCAGAAGAACAATTGTTATATTTCCGTTAAGTGATATAATGCAAAGCAACAGTTTTTACACTCAATTACTTCACACAGTGCGTCAGGACAAGCCAGAAGGTAATAAAACATTTGGCTTTTGTTCTTGCGGGGTTAGGGGAGAAGAGGTGAAGTCGATGCAGTCCCAGGGGTCAATGGTGCCGCTCTCTGTAAGCTGCTCCCTCCTGTTTGGTTCCTGGAGGCTGCGGATGCGGCGGGCCCTGCTCGGAGCCCGCGGCGGGGACGGCGGCGGCAGCTGCGGCGAGCGGCACCTTCGCGCGGGGCCCGGCCGTGGGTGCTGGCCCGGTTTGCAGGTGCAGGTAATTGCTTCCTAATTGACTGCATCACCTTTTTTTCTCCGGTTTAATAAATAGCAGGAATAAGCTGAGCCGCATGTGGTAGGATTGTAATTCAAATTCCATTCACTGAAGTCTGCACATTTTTCACTTAGCATGTAAAGGCAGTTTCTATGCAAATGATTCCAAAAGGATCTCTGCGGACTAATGACATTAGCGTCTGGGTAGATTGAAATTGTTTGAGTAATTGGTGCTACGGCTGCAGCACGCAGTGTGGGGACGGAGGAGAGGAACGCGCGGTGGGGGCGACGTCGGCGCAGGCCGCGGTGCCGCGGCTGCCGGGGCCCTCGCGCTCCGCCGCGTCGGCACCGCTCCGCGTCCCGCACCGGCACCGCTCCGCGTCCCCGCGCGCTCCCAAGGCCGGCGGGAGCCGCGGCCCGGGGACGGCCCGGCCTGCAGCGCCGGGGTGCGGGTTGTAACGTAGGGGGTTAAAATCCGCCTCGCTCTGCAGAGACCCCTGCCAACAAACCCTGCGGAGAGCGTGCGGGCACCGGGCGTCCTGCTGAAACACGGGCTTTGCCTCCCCGGGAAGGACGTGCAGCGCGGATGCACGCTCACATTTATATGGACTCTTTCGGTTTAAAGAAATTTAAAATTAAATATGTTTTCTGCCTGCTCTATGAAAAAATCAATTTATGAAAACCAAATCCAATAGGAGATCTGGAGATTGGTGGCCAGAAATAGAATATTTTGAGGATAAAATATATGGAGATTGGATTGCTCGATCCGTGGTCTCCATTTAATGTGCCCAGGACTTGAGATGAAGGTAGAGGTTTATTGGCCTGAACTTTATCCTGATGTTTTGCAATGTACAAAAAAAGTTTAGAGGAAAAGAAAATAACCAGGACCCACTCTGCGGGCCAGGGAATGTTCTGCTTTTACTGGGGTGCCCTTGGGCCACACTTCAGGTGCACAGATGTCTTTATTTGCACGCGTAGGGAAGGGCTAATCCCGAATGTGTCTAAATTGGAGGAGCTGAGTATTTTTGGAATCTCTTCTTTCTTGCATCTACAGATTGGTTTCCAACAGAAGCTCGATTTCTGCAGTAATAAACCAAACAGTTTAAATTGATTGACTAAATCTATTATTTGATTCAGCTTTGACTGATGTGAGTAAATGTGGGTTTGATTGTGCGGGTGCCGGGGGAGGCAGGTTCTTGCTGTGGAGCCTCTTCCCTTTGCCGTCCGCTCTCTGTGCGGTGACGTGCGGGCGAGCGGCCCTGGGGCCGGAGCGACCTCGGGAGAGCGTCTGGCGGCCGCCGGCGCTCGGAGCGCTCCGAACGTGCGGATTTGGAGCGGGCAGGGACGGCTCCTCACGCAACGACTGGAGCGTGCGGAGCGTGCGGGCCAAGGAGGGAGCCGCGGGAAGCTCCACGGTGCGGGGATGGAGCCGCGGGAAGCACTGAGATGGCGGAATGGAGCCGCGGGAAGCACCACGGTGCGGGGATGGAGCTGCGGGAAGCTCCGCGGTGCGGGGATGGAGCTGCGGGAAGCTCCGCGGTGCGGGGATGGAGCCGCGGGAAGCACCACGGTGCGGGGATGGAGCCACGGGAAGCTCCGCGGTGCGGGGACGGAGCCGCGGGAAGCACTGAGATGGCGGAATGGAGCCGCGGGAAGCACCACGGTGCGGGGACGGAGCCGGGGGAAGCACCACAATGGGGGAATGGAGCTGCGGGAAGCACCGCGATCCAGAGATGGAGCCACGGGAAGCTCCGCGATGCAGGAACGGAGCCGCGGGAAGCGCCTCGGCCCCCTCCCTGCACCGCGGCTGCCGCGCGCGCCGCGCTGCCGGCAGAGCCCGGCCCGAATGGAGCGAGGAGGAGCGGGAATCTGCGCCCGCCCCGCAGCAGGGTAGTGCAGGCGACCGGATCAGCAGCGACCGTGATGTCGCCAGCCTGAATTACTGCGTTTCAATGAAGAGCTATTTTTCTACTCCCTGCTTGTCTTCCAAATGTCACGGACGCTAGGTTACGTTCAGCCGTTGCCACATCTTTGCAAAGTCTCTTCCCATTACAGCTGTGGAAACGCGCTCGCTCGCGGGGGTTTCCACCTTGCTGCTGCCATCGTGTGGCTGCGCGGGGCCCGCGGCCGCTCCGCGGGCGGCCGGGCGGTTCCAGCGCGTCTCGGGCGCTGCGGGTCCCCCCGTTGCTGTTCGTTGTTCCGATCTGGAGCCCGTTCCCGTGCCTCGCTAATGCACAGCGCGGGGTGGATCCGCTGTCTCCGAGTGGCAGCCGGGGGCTTCATTTTTCCAATATGTCAATGTAGAGGTGTGACAGTTTGTTGGTGGCCAGGGCCCTGGAATTTAGTCATGGAGCGAGTCCTCTCGGCAACTTACAGCCTTTAGAACACCTCCAGTGGCTGAAATGCTCCTATACATGGCGACTTTGTTTGAATAGCCTACGTAGCTCTCAAAGTAAATATTAATTCCATTATGCTATAAACTGATATTTATCATGACAGGAAGCCATAAAGTTGTTTTTTACTAGAATGTAGCCCGTAAATTGCATGTCCGCGGTGAGATCCAGCACACACACAATTCCAGCGGCGCTTCCCACCGTAGTTCATTTAAGCCGGCACCGGGGGCACTGGACGTGGATCTCGGCTCAGGCGGTGCCGGAGGCGCCCGGCCCCGGCAGAGCATCCGCGGGACGAGCGGAGCCCAGAGCGCGCGGGCCGCGAGGCAGCAACGCGCCCATGGTGCTCCCTGCGCGCTGCGCGTTTCACTTCTTTAATTACCCAAATTACTCATTAAAAGTGCATTATAATTGGCCGGCTCGGAGGTACTGCGAGGACCAGGTTTTAATTAGTCGCCTCTTCCTTCCGGAGCCCGCGCGCTCAGCCCCGCGCGGTGGCCGGGAGGACGCAGGGCAGCAGCAGGCGCCCGGCGGGGCAGGGCTGCGGCGCCGGAGCCGGGCGCTCCCTCGGGAGCTCCGCGGGAGCCGTGCGCTCCGGCCGGGGCGGATGGAGCAGCCGGAGCCCTGGTGCGCGCAGGGGCGGCCGGGGAGAGCCACCCGCGCCGGGGGACGCTCGGCACGTGCTGCTCCTGCCGTATGCTGAATTCCGGGCAGGTTTATGAATGCAGCTTTCGATTGCAGCCTTTGGTGTGACTTGACCTTCAAAGTGGATTAAATCTTCCATTTTATGATAGAAAACGGTCCTGGGGAAGCAATGAGGTTGGCCCGGAGCTGAATACGCGTGAGCGGAGCCGCCCTCGCGCGAGGGCTGCGGGGCGGCCGGCGCGGTGCGGAGCCCCTGGCACCAGGGTGGCTCTCACAGCGTCCGGGCCCTGCGCCGGGAGCACCGGGAGCACCACGGCCGCTCCGGACGGGGCAGCGAGGAGCGGAGCACGCGGCCCCCGCGCAGGCTACGGGCACCGTCAAGGCTGCGATTGCAGCCATTGCTCTGCCCTGGGAATTAATGGAGAAAGATGAAGGCAAAAGTCGTGTTTGTAAATACTCTAAGTATTAGTGTGAAAACTGGGGGAGGAGAGAGGGCTTAGAAATGCCTGTAAGATCAACTAGATTGTTTTTCACAGCAGAAAGATTAAAACTTGCAGATTATTGTTGGAGGACTATTGAGAGATGAAACAATGTGGGCAGCATGCAACCAGCTGGTATTTGAATCTTGAAAAAGCTTCGGAATTCCTTAACTCGTCATTAAACAAACAAAATCTCAAGTGGTCTGGGGACAGTTCCCAATTCCAATGTTAGCTTATCCAAATCAAAGGAAAACGTGTGATGGTTGTTTCAGCTCCATTTTAGCAGGAGGAAGAACCCAAAGAAAGGACTGTTAGCTGTAGTATTTCTTGATACCTGGCACCCAGAAAGGTGCATTACTTAAAACCAGGCGGCAAGGGCAGGGGGGGTCGCTGCGGTGCCCTGCGCTGGTTCTGGCTCCTGGTGCGTGAGCGGAGGCCGTGGCTGCGCGCGGCTCCTCTTGGCAAACGCGGCCGCTCGCGGTGCGGGACCGGCGGCGTGGGAGGATGCTCCATGGCGGGGGAGCGGCGGGTTGAGGGGCGAGCGGCCGCCCCGCGCGAGCCGGCACCGCGGTCCGTGCTCTGCTCCGTGCTCTGCTCCGTGCTGCGCTCCGTGCTCTGCTCCGTGCTGCGCTCCATGCTCTGCTCCACGCTGCGCTCCATGCTCTGCTCCATGCTCTGCTCCGTGCTCTGCTCCGTGCTCTGCTCCACGCTCTGCTCCGCGCTGTGCTCCATGCTCTGCTCCATGCTCTGCTCCGTGCTCTGCTCCACGCTCTGCTCCGCGCTCTGCTCCGCGCTCTGCTCCGCGCTGTGCTCCATGCTCTGCTCCATGCTCTGCTCCACGCTCTGCTCCATGCTCTGCTCCACGCTCTGCTCCACGCTCTGCTCCGCGCTCTGCTCCACACTGCGCTCCACGCTCTGCTCCGTGCTCTGCTCCGTGCTGCGCTCTGTGCTCTGCTCCGCGCTCCGCTCCGCGCTCCGCTCGCGCTGTCGACCCCGTCTCCTCTCAGCTGCGTTGCCTCTGCTCCGCGCGCTCCTCCCCTCCATCCTTCAGCTCCGTCTCTCCGAGGTTTATCCGGCATCCCTGCTCTGCCGTGACCTTGTTTGCCTTGGCTGTGCCGCGCACGCAATCCTGGCGCCCTCGCCGCGCGCCTTGTCTTCTCCGGAGCGCGTTGTGCGCCTTTGCAGGGCCCTATGAATGATTAAGCATGCTGCTGACGGAAAGTAGGGCATGGCGTGTTTTTGGAGAGGGACTGCGCTGCCGTTGAGAATGCGTTTTGCTTCCAGTGATGTAAATGTCCTTCAACACATAAAAGGCGGATCTAAGACCTTCGTGAAAGTCCTCCTTCCATAGCGAGAGGCTCACAACAAAACCAGGGCCCCCAAGAGCTTCGTCCTTTCAGGCTCTCTCACCCATCGCCGCTCGTCGGCCGGCCCAGGCCTGCGTTCGCCCTGCCGCGGCGGAGCCCTGCGGGCGCCGGGATCCCAGTGTCCTGGGCTGCACCAAGCGTCCCTCGATATCGGTCCCCGGCGGAGGCGGAACCTCTGTGTTTCTGCATGCCGGAGGTTTCCTTCCCTCCCCAAACCGCTCTGTTGTCTGCGCTGGTGTGGGCAGTCTCACACGGTCCGTTCCACTCGTTCCCGTGTCCCCTGCTCTCAGGGCACAGCCGAGGAGCCATGGAATTGCCCTGTCAAGAGGCTCCCGCCGGCAGGACGCGTGGCTGCGCGATGGAAGGAGGGCGCCGCGTCTTGGCTTGCGCGCGAGGTCTTCGCAGAACTAATTCATCAGCAAGGATTAATTACGGCGGGGCTTTCTCGAAAGCTGCTCAAAGCAGCTCTCCGCTTTCCCGGCTCTCTACTTCTTCCCCAGGGCTGTCACCTCGCGGCTCTGCCCTTTTGAGACGTGATCCTGCAGGATCCGGCGATGAGGAGCGTCCTGACCTTCCAGGATGAGGGATGGGGCTCTGTGACGGCAAAAGCAGCCTGGAAAAGGCTCGTACTGGGGAACGTGAGGGCAGTGCTGTTCGCAGTCCCTGGGGGAAGGAAGCCTCCGTGCGCGTGCAGCTGCGGCGCTCGTGCCCGTCGGGTGCCCGGAGCCGCCTGCAGCCCCGCTCGGAAGGGCTGCGGGGCCGGCCGGGGGCTCCGAGCGGGGCCTGCGCCCTGCCAGCCTCGAGCCAGCGCATCCCGCCCGGAGCAGCGCTGCCGGGAGCCGGTGTGGGAGCCGCCCTGCGTCCGTAGTGCTCTCGTTCATGTAAGAAGTGCCCTTTGGGGCATTTTCCCCATTTCTGTCCTCCCTTTGCAGACTTTTTCCACTTTAGGGAGTGCTGATGGGAGCTTTCTTCCCTGTTGTATGGAGACCATCAACAAATCCTGGGGAGAGGTGACCTCGGCCGGGAGCGCGGAGCCGGCGCTTGGCCAGCGCCCAGCCGGTGCCACAAGGTGACATTGCTCCGTGTATCGGCACGTGAGGCCGGCTCCGCTCCGCCGGCAGCAGCCACGTCTGCAGGGAGAGCGGAGCTGCGGGATGGGAATGGAGCTGCGGGGCAGGGAATGGAGCTGCGGGGCAGGGAATGGAGCTGCGGGATGGGAATGGAGCTGCGGGGCAGGGAACGGAGCTGCAGGATGGGAATGGAGCTGCGGGATGGGAATGGAGCTGTGGGACAGGGAACGGAGCTGCGGGATGGGAATGGAGCTGCGGGGCAGGGAATGGAGCTGCAGGATGGGAATGGAGCTGCAGGATGGGAATGGAGCTGCGGGATGGGAATGGAGCTGTGGGACAGGGAATGGAGCTGCGGGATGGGAATGGAGCTGCGGGGCAGGGAATGGAGCTGCAGGATGGGAATGGAGCTGCAGGATGGGAATGGAGCTGCGGGATGGGAATGGAGCTGCGGGACAGGAATGGAGCTGCAGGATGGGAATGGAGCTGCGGGATGGGAATGGAGCTGCGGGATGGGAATGGAGCTGCAGGATGGGAATGGAGCTGCGGGGCAGGGAATGGAGCTGCGGAGCAGGGAATGGAGCTGCAGGATGGAAATGGAGCTGCGGGATGGGAAGGGAGCTGCAGGATGGGAATGGAGCTGCGGGGCAGGGAATGGAGCTGCGGAGCAGGGAATGGAGCTGCAGGATGGAAATGGAGCTGCGGGATGGGAATGGAGCTGCAGGATGGGAATGGAGCTGCAGGATGGGAATGGAGCTGCGGGATGGGAATGGAGCTGCGGGACAGGAATGGAGCTGCGGGATGGGAATGGAGCTGCAGGATGGGAATGGAGCTGCGGGGCAGGGAATGGAGCTGCGGGGCAGGGAATGGAGCTGCAGGATGGGAACGGAGCTGCAGGATGGGAATGGAGCTGCGGGGCAGGGAATGGAGCTGCAGGATGGGAACGGAGCTGCAGGATGGGAATGGAGCTGCGGGGCAGGGAATGGAGCTGCGGGATGGGAATGGAGCTGCGGGGCAGGGATCGGAGCTGCAGGATGGGAATGGAGCTGCAGGATGGGAATGGAGCTGCGGGGCAGGGAATGGAGCTGCGGGCCAGGAATGGAGCTGCGGGACGGACACGGTGCCCCATGGAGGGGATGGGGCTCTGGGCTCGCAGAACTGGGGAATTTTGGGGCTTTCCCACTCTGTCCCGCACGACACCAACACTTTCAATTGAGCAAAGAGACTTTTGCTTATGGGACTTTCCTGTTAGGAAGGAGATGTTCTGCAGTCCTTTCCTCAAGCTCCAGAAAGCCTCTCATCGGGTTCAAAGTGTATGGTGAGATAAAACTTGAAAGTCAATCGACTCAAACATGGGGAAAATGCAGCTTGCTTATTATGGCGTATGCTAAATTTTAATAGCATTTAGAAGGTGTTTTGTGGGGTAGAAAGGAGAAGCAAACCTATCAAAGCTCAACTGTGCTCCGTTTTATAGTGCAGAACATTTTTCTGCTACAATATAGAAGCTTTAAAATGTAATAAGGCACCATTGAACCCAAGAGTTTTAAAATATGTGTAAAAAGCATGCACATAAAGGATCCCATTACAGAACTGCTAGGATTTTAGCAGAGATGTTTTACTGGAAAAGCATTTTAACTTCTCTCTGTAGATAATTATTGACTGACATGTATTAGTACTTAAAGAATAATAATTTGCCAAGTTGCAAAGGCTTTGAGTCTCTTTAGTTTTTGTTACATAAATTATTCCTGTTCTTTTATCAAAAAGAACTGTGCATAGGCACAATCATAACTGGGATAACATCTGCTAATCTATATTTTTATAAACACTGAATTTCTGCTTGGAAGATGCGGTGCTTTTCTTTCCTTGCGGACGTGCCGTGGCTCTCCCAGCCGTAGCGGGGTGTCCTCGCGCGGCGGAGCCGGCGCTGGTGCCCGCGCGGGAGCTGCCGCAGGGGCCGCGGGAGGCGCCGCCTTGGAGCGATGCCGCTTCGGGAGCGGCGCGAGGGCCGCGGCGGAGCGGGCGCAGCCGCGCGGCGCCTCGTTGCGCTCCTCGGCGCGGGAGATCTTCATTACGGGCGCTGCCGAGAGGAGGCGGCGTCTCGAGCAGATCCGCGCTGCTCCATTTAGCTGGGAACGATGATTTATTCCCCCTCGGCGTCGGGTGCCCTCCGCTTCCGTCGCTCGCACTGCTGCTTAGTGCGGGGATGCTGTTTGGATCGGAGGGAAAAGCCTTGCAGAAATGCATGGGCGGCCGCGGGGGGCCCTTGTCCAGGACACGAGAGCTGGAGCCGCTCCCGAGAGCGGAGCCAGAGCCCTGTCCGTGCCGGAGCCCTGTCCGTGCCGGAGCCCGCGGCCGGTCCCACGCGTCTGTCCCCGCTCGCGCACAGCAGAGGAGACTTGTTCAGCAGCACCGTGACACTGCCCCAAGGTCTCACATTTGTCGTGTTTGTGACTCTGCAAAAATGCTATTCCCTTTGCTACGTGGTTTTTAGAATGTCAATATCCTAAGCTCTGCCTTTCAGTATTACACTTGTGCGCGGTGCTGCCTCCCGTATGCCCTAGAGCACACGTGTTTTCTAAGCTGGCTTTCAAAAATAGCCAGTTTTCAAGCAGGAATTCACAGGAGACTTTGCTGCTGGCAGGGAAGTCGGGTTTTATCGCGGTCTGGAGCAGAACGTGCCATGGATCTTTAATTGAAGTTCACCTTTAGCATCCCGCGTTCCTGCTGGTGCAATTCGGAGTCCTGGGCGGATCGTTATCCGTGGAGATGAGCTGTCCCCCGGGACTGCTCTCCTGCAATGGGACCGAGGTGTGTGGAGCCCAGGAAGCCGCCGCTGCCGGAGCCGCGTGCGGAGGCCGCGTCCCGACGGCTGCAAGGGCCGCTGCACTCGCCAGGTCTGCTCGGCGCGTTCCTGCTGCCGTTCCGCAGCGTCGCGGCCTCAGCGGGCGGCTGCGCCCGGGCAGGAGCCGCAGCCGCCACCTCCCGCGGGTGCTCGGCCGTGGCCCGGGACGTCCTGCCGCGGGGCCTGGAGCCGCCGCGGGGCCTGGAGCCGCCGCGGGGCCTGGAGCTGCCGTGGGGCCTGGAGCTGCCGCGGGGCCTGGAGCCGCCGTGGGGCCTGGAGCTGCCGTGGGACCTGGAGCTGCCGCGGGGCCTGGAGCCGCCGCGGGGCCTGGAGCCGCCGTGGGGCCTGGAGCTGCTGTGGGGCCTGGAGCTGCCGCAGGGCCTGGAGCTGCCGTGGGGCCTGGAGCTGCTGTGGGGCCTGGAGCCGCCGTGGGACCTGGAGCTGCCTTGGGGCCTGGAGCTGCCGTGGGGCCTGGAGCTGCCGTGGGGTCTGGAGCCGCAGCGGGGCCTGGAGCCGCCGTGGGGCCTGGAGCTGCCGCGGGGCCTGGAGCTGCCGTGGGGCCTGGAGCTGCCGCCGGGCCTGGAGCCGCCGCGGGGCCTGGAGCTGCCGCCGGGCCTGGAGCCGCCGCGGGGCCTGGAGCCGCCATGGGGCCTGGAGCTGCCGTGGGGCCTGGAGCCGCCGCGGGGCCTGGAGCTGCCGCGGGGCCTGGAGCTGCCGCCGGGCCTGGAGCCGCCGTGGGGCCTGGAGCTGCCGCGGGGCCTGGAGCCGCCGCCTGCCCCGGGCGCGTTCCGGGAAGTCGCCCCGCGCAGGGGCCTCGCTGCAGCCCCGCTCCCTGCGCCGAGCCGCGGAGCCGCGTGCCGGCCGGAACGGGGGGCACAAGAGCGCGCGGAGCTGGAAGGGGCGATTCCTCCTCCGCAGCCTGACTTGGGTGACTGCAACGGGAGTGACGCTGCTTGTGCGATGCTGCCAGTGGTGACTGAGTTCTGTGGAGCTGCTCTAGAATTTAAGGAAATTAATACAAATTATGTCTAACACTCTTACTGAGAACACCAAATCCCGGCATCTTATGTTTTGACATGTCTATTATTTATATGCAAATTCAGTCTTTTCTGCGGGATTTCCTTGGAGATAAACATGTCATTAGAAAGTCAAGGCAGAAGACGCAGCCTGCGCCTGGCGGATAATCGACAAACAGCTCGTGAGCTTTCTGACTATAGTGATGAGAGTGACATTAGCTTTTGTATGGTTGTGTTCTTTGCGGCGGGGTCTCCTTTCCGTCGGCCACGTGCGTTCTGTTGCGCGCAGCGTAAAGCCAGAGCGTTAAATTACCCGTGCCCAGCAGCTCTTCCCGCGGCTGCCGGGAGCGACGCGGCCGCCCTGGGATCTGGGCGGGTGACGGGACGTGGCGGCGCGGGCGCTCGCGCCGGCGCGGGGAGGCTGCTCGGCCGCAGAAACCCCTTCGCTTTGGCGCCCCTCGCTACTCCCTGCCGGAAGGGACGGAGCGAGGAAGCGACATTGCTGCCGGACTGGGCAGATCTAGGGAAGATCTGGTGTTTGCTTCAAGAAATTTGTAATGCAGCAAAAGCTACAGAATTGCTCTGGGCAGGAAGGGGGTTTTTCTTCATCTCCTCCTCGTGCGCCTGTTTTCCTCGTGGTGAATAGTTGCATTCCCGACTCTGAGGTGGTGACTTCTGGATTTCGGGCTTGCATTTTGGGAGGGTTTCCTGAAGCAGTGTTTTTGGGGACACTTCTGTTCTTGGGAGCAAAGAGAAGCTGTGCGCCTGGGCGCTTCATTTGCTCGTCCCATACATATAGTTATGTCTGGAGACTTGCTTAAACATATGTGTCTGGCTTCATGCGGACGTGCCAAGTTCAGCTCTTCTTCCTGGAGGAGCCTGCAGGTGAACGTGCTGCTTGGGCTCGTTTTAGAGAGCGACTGGGAGGGCCGCTCGCCTGCCCTGTGGGTGCCCCCGTGGACGGGGAAGCACCGGTAGCTCCACAGTGCTTCAAAGTACCGTGTCCTTGCCCCACTTATTGTGTGTCATTAAGCCACCTGAGCACGGGAGCTTTACGTTTCAGACTGGATTTATGCACTTACCAGGAGCAGTAATAAAATTAATAATTACGTTTTTATGGAATTTTCATTTGCCAGGCGCATCACGACCGGTCTCTAATTAATCGCGTGCGTGCGGAGACGCGCGCCGGGCCAGGGCCGCTTCCGAGCACGGGCTGGAGCCGGGACCAGCACCCGCCTCTGCTGGGAGGCAAGTTTAGCTTACAGTGAGTATTTAACCCAGCTGGACCCCAGCAGCCCCTGTGTTCTGCACAGGTAACTCCACAAAGGTGTTTGCTTTAGCTTTTAGCCTCAAGTTTGCGTATGTTTATTCCGACTCTTTTCTTTGAGCAAAATTGAAGCAGTTTGGATTTCCCCATCACAAGCAAAGCCATTGAGACAGGACAGATGTCATGGGGACATGGATCACGCGTTGCAAGCTTTGCAGAGGCGTTTTGGCCCTATGAAACGCTGCTTCGCGCCCTGGTTCTGCAGAGTTCTGGTTCTGTGCTGGCGTCGGCAGCGCCGTCCGGCCGCGGAAGCCGCGCGCTCGGCTCGGCCCTGCGGCGGCTGCGCGGGGCGGGACGGGACGGAGCTCCCTCCGCAGGGCGATCCCCCCTTTCCGTGGCTGCAGAACAGCCCCAGTATTTCTTGAGAAGCCGCTCTTCACAGAGTGAGGTAATTGATAGAAGCAATTTCAGCTCCCCTTAATATAACAAATCTCAAGTGTGAAACCTCCTTAGTTAATGATCAGCATAAAATAAAAGTCTTTTTTTAGTATAAGTTCTCAGTTAATTTTACAGTTCAGCTGAAGTGAAAATCTCATTAAATGGGGTAGCACTAGACTTTATCCTTCCTGCTCCTTCCCTCCACAACATGGAGGCCCAGCAGCCGCCGTGGCCGCGGCGGTGGCACCAGGGCCCCGAGGCGCCTTCCTCGGCCCCGCAGCACCGGCCCCGTGTGCTCTGGGGACGGTGACGGGGAGGATGTTTCTGAGCGCGGCGCCGGGCGCTTTCGTTAACCTCGACCTGCCGAAGGTGCCGGCGGCCGCCTCAGAACTCAGCGGCGCTGGAGCAGAGGGAGGCCCGGCCACGTCCTCCAGCCCCCGCGCCGATGGAGGGGAAGCCGTTTCCTTGTGGAAACCCTTTGGGACGGACAGGCCGTGGGGCCGCGATCTTCCCCTCCGACTAGGAGGAAGCGGCCACCGTGGCCTGTGGCCGTCGAGCCCCGGAGCCCTCGGCCTCTCCTCGCCGTGCCGCCTTCTCCCTGCCTTTTCTCTGCTTTAATTACGGTTACTACTAATGAAACTCGGCACGAGAGCAGGACCGCGCGTTGCCCGAGTGGCCTGGGGATGATGACGATTTATCGTCCACTCTCGCTTATGAAGGCACACTTGGAAAGTTGCTTGTGACCTGTAAACCTGCGGGCAACGTATTGGATAGAAGTGATGAACTGGACGGCGGAGGGAACAGATTTCTGCCTGCTCATGAGACTGATTTTTAATGGCACTTTTTGCAGCGCTCCATGCGGCGCGGGGAAGCTCGTGACCAACCCAGATTTGCCCTTGTTTGTATTGCTCCAGTCGCTGTCCCAGTGCAAAGAAGCGCCTTGGCTGGTGATGGGATGTGGCGGGCGCTGCTGCGGGAGGCATCCCCAGTGCAGCCTCCCCGGGGCTCCGCGGCGGTGCCGGGGAGCGGGGAGCGGCGCTCGCTGTGCCGAGGAGCCCGCGGGCTGGGCGCTCTCCGCGGATCCCATGGATCCCCGGACGGAGCGAGCAGGCGCCCGCAGCGTCGCTGCGCAGCCCCGCTCGAGCACACGCGCCGCTCGGCGCCGTTGGCTGCTTCGCGGCTGCAAAGCGCGAGCGGCTGCGGAGGGGTGTGCGCGATCCTGTCTGCATGAGGAGCCTTCCTAAAATTAATTTGTGTGAAGGCTTGCATTTCGTTAATCTGTAATTAATCAGCAGCGCCCCCAGGTTCCATAATTGGATGTTAGTGACAAGTTATTTAAAGCAAAATGATGCGCTCCTGTCCCCCGTTCGTATGTGGGGGACGTTTTGGATCGTGCCGGGGTGCCTGTCCTGGCGAGGGGCTCCCGTGCGGTCGGGCCGTGCGTGCAGGAGGACGAGGGCTCCCTGCAAAGGAGCGTTCCAGCCTTTGCTAAAGAAGTAACGCACTAAAACGACAGCATTTTCACTGCTGTCGATCCCTCAGCTCTCCTTGTTCACTTTAGTGAATTCCTGTTTGGATATTTTGGACTGTGATGAAATGTGTATAACTTGACTGGAAGCCCTATAAACTTGGTGTTTCTACAGCCACTTGTCCAGGAAAACATTCCTAACTACAGGGTTACTGTAGCTCCTGCCATTGCTTGTGAGTGATAGTGAAGGTCTAAGGGTTTTAAATTGCAACGGGAAGATTTAGCGTTGGCATGCACAATAATTTGTTTTAGGCCATATAAATGCTTTTTAATTAAGGGATTTGCCGGAAGGAGGTTTGAAGGTCAGATCCTTCCAAGTTGCGAGTGCACTTAGATACAATTTTTGGGATTCAGAAGCTGCCAAATACCCTAAGTGACTCGGCTTAAATAATATTTTCAACAGGGAGGCGAGTGTAAAAGTTTTGAAACTCCTGTGTTGGGAATCAGATGGCCTTTCCACAGCTCCATCGTTTTTCCACCATCCACACTTTAGACACTATGAAGGGAATGCTGCCGCTCTCGCCCCGCATTGCAGCTGGTTGCCCTGGGAAGACTTTGCTTGTTGGTGATGGCATCACGGACCTCAGGGGCTTCTTATCTGAAAGAGAAATATAAAGAAAAGCGCGCCAGTGAATTAGGTGTCATTTCTGGGCACCGTATATAGTATGTCTACAGATAACTCCAGGGCTAATTTTGTACAGGAGAGGCTGCCAAAAAAAGATTTCATCCAAGACTTCTGGTCCATTCCTGCACAAAATTAATCCAAGATAAATCAGTGTGTGATTATCATCTCCCCAGAGTTCTTTGAGATTTGTACATGCTCTCTCTGGGTTTCATCTCTAAATGTTCCTTTATTTACTAAACTCTGCGGTGCTGCAAGGCCAGGTCTGCGTCCCCAGGGGGAAGGAGGAACGGCTGGTGTTAGAGAGAAGGCAGCGCGGTGAAACGGTGAAACGAGGTGTGTTTGTTGGCTCCTTCCCCCAGGCCGGGGCAGTTTTCCACCTCCCCTGGCCCGGGTTTGCTCCCGATGCTCTTCGGCCGCTCCTGTGGAACGGGACACGGGAGCATCCGCATGGGCGGCAGATGAAGATCCATGTGGTCGGGAAGGGCCTGAGCTCAGACAGAAGTATTGATTCCTCCCTGTCGACTATTCTTATCCAGGCTTTCATCATAACTCCACTGTGCTCGGGGTCATTAAATTATTCAGCCCTTTAAAATCTGTCTCTGATACCAGCTCCCCCGTTTTCCATGGCTCTGACTTCCAAAGCCGGGCTGCCCGCTGAGAGGCTGTTTCCTCCTTATTCATTCTAAATTTATCAGTCATTAATTTAATCAAGAAATCCTTTGTTCTTTTATTACAGCAGATGTTAAAATGGAATGACTAATGGCTTTCTGAATACTCTTTATAACTGCATGCGCTACCTCGGTGAAGTCTCCGCTAAGCTCAGCTCAACGGTCCCTTCCTCAGGACGCTGTTTCCTCGGATACAAATGTGCTCAGACCTCTACCTATCTTCATCAACCTCCCCTAAATCTGCTCAGTCTCGGCCCTCTCTAACAGCTGAAGCAGCCCGTGCTGGCATTAATAGTTAGTACAGGTCTCTATCTGATTTCTCATTTATGCTGCAGTGGACGTGATTAAAGCCTTCAAGTAAAATCAAGTTAAATCCTTCACAGCCTGGCCCATTATTTTTTCCCCTATTAGGATTTTAGGCATTTCCTTGACATATTTTTATTGCCAGATTAGGAAAAAAAAAACACCTGACGTGTTTGCAGCATTCTCATTATATTCTCTTTATAACGTTTCCAGAGGAGAATAAATATAAACTATTTCTGTGCGTCGTGGTCATATTTCAGTCTGACTTTAATGTGCTCTGTGATTTTCCAGCTCGCAGCTCTTCTGACCTTGTGGGAACGGTTGAGGAATCCTCCCACCTGGAGCGCCGCGTGGTCGCGCTGGGAGCCGGGTCACCTCCCTGTGCTGCAGAGCGCTGGCTCCAGGTTCGGTGCGGCCCGGCCCAGTCTCTGGTGCCGAGTCCCATGGAGACAAAGGAGCCGCTCATGTTGCTTCTCCTGTAACCAACCCCAGGCTCTCACCCAGGAATATGTGACTCTCCCTTTCAGGTTAAGCTTAAGACCTGTTCTTAGCCATTTCCTCCAGAAATCACCAGGTAGCTCCACGTAACCGCCCTGCCTGCGCTTCTGCCCTGTTCTTCCTGTCACTTGCCGGGTTTATTCACAGCAATTCCCTCTCTGCCATCGGATCATTGATGCAAAGATTTAATAGCGCTGGGCCTCGATTCCCAGAGAACATGATTAGAAGAAGTCTGATGTGAGTCGATGTTAATTTCCAGTGAGCAGTCGCGTGATGAGACTTGGCAGCGGGACAGCTGTTGCTTAGTTGGAGGCAATAGGAGCTGATGTTTTTGCAGGACACCTATTATCCCAACGCCCGGTGCCAGTTTCCGAGGAACACTTGCCGTTTGTGCCATGACGACCAGGTGCGTCTTCTCTGCCAGCTGAGAGGGGCCCTTCCCTGTGGATCACTGCTGTCTGTGCCGCCCTGGAGGACCTCAGTGCTCCTGGCCGCTGCTTTCACCAGTGACAGACCTCAAGCTTGCCGAGCGCTGCCGGCAAATCCAGGCTTTCCCAGGGAAGGGGCTCGGAGACGTGCAGACATGGACGCCCGTGGCCCGGGCAGGGAAAACCGCGGCCTCACGGGAAAGCAGGTGCTGCCGATTCCTGCGCGGTGAGAGCGGGCGCCGCCGCACGCTGCCCGGCCAGCCCCGGCGCGGGCGGTCACTGCGGCACACGGGCGGTCACCGCGGCACACGAGAGGTCACCACGGAACACGGGCAGTCACCGCGGAACACGGGCGGTCACCACGGCCCGTGGGCGGTCACCGCGGCACTCTCTGGTCGTAAGTGGTAGCCCCAAGACAAGTTTGTGCTCCTGCGCACCAATGGAGACACCGGCTTTTCAAGCACCTTCACAGCGCGACACTTTGTCCGTTCAGGACCGGCTCCGGTGGAGTTCGGAGCGGGGCCAGCCCGTCTCCTGCAGCGCTGCTGCGCGGTGCGCGTTGTGGAGCGCGTGGTTTGATCTCAGCGACGCGGTTTCATTAAGCAGAAGCCCCGGGCAGGGCGCGGGCTCGGCGGTGCTCGGGGACGGGGTTGCTCCGTTTCCCTGCCCGGCCCTCAGCTCTTTTTCCTGCTGCTTCTGCAGCGAGGACAAGGACGAGGAGAGTGGGAAATTGGGCCACAGCTCGGCCCCTGCGCCAGACTGGATGGCTTGAAAAGGACGTTTTGGGGCTAATTGACTGTGGCCATTAGCCCTAAGGCAACTTCAGTCTCCCGGAAAGCTCGTGATGCCGCGTGCATGCACTCCGTCTGGGCTGTTTTCCCAGGGAAGGTGACTACGGTTTCCTCTTCCTTCTTTCAACTTTGTCCACATCAGGGCAAGATCCCTTCCATACGGTTCTCACCAAGGCCGTGGTGATTGAGCACTTAAATTGATCGATCAAATTTCCTGTGACGAGAACAACTGTCATTCACTGCTCTGAGCAGGATTATGACCAAGAGCTGGCAGATAGGGGAGGCCAACGTTTTGGCAGAGACCTGCGGCGTGAACGCCGGTTGCGCGACGGCGCCCGGGGACCCCGGCTCGAGCAGCCTCGGGCGGGAGCTTCCCCGGAGGCCGAAGCAGACGGGAGCGGGAGCGCGCCCGGGTTCCCAGAGAAACGCCGGCTCCCGCGCGCGGGCCTGCGGAGCCCTCCGCGGCGTTCGGAGCCCGTCCTGCAGCGTGAGGATGTGGATTGCGTCTCGGATGTGATCCATGAAGGATCGAGGGGGCTAGTTTAACTCAGGATTTGAGGATTACCACATTGCAAATGTGTAGTTAATGTGGGTTTGAGCAATTAAGTAGCAGGCCGACACGGATGTTCCTGTGGAATTGTCTTGGAATTGACTGCATTGCAAATAGAAGAAAATTGTTAGTTCAAATTGCATTTCAGAAGCGCTTGTAGAAATGCCAAGCCAGGCGTTCAGTTTGTAGAAAAAGGCCTCGCGCTTTTAACGTGTGACCGAGAGCAGGACGCTGTTTGGACAGTTTGCACAGAGAGATGCCGAAGGCCGGAGCGTTCCCATGGGTTCTGTGGGCCGGAGTCGCCTCCTCGCGGGATCGGGGGCCCTGCAGGTCGTTCCCGCTGTTCCCAGGGCGAGCGCAGAGCGAGCGGCCGGGGCGCTGCAGAGCGTGCCGGGATTGAAGCTCTCGCTTCTGGCTGAGCCGCCTCCTGCGTCTCCGTTCGTAGGCACTTGCAGCGCTCGTACTAAGCGAGTTAGCGGAACAGGGAGCGCAGAGCCGGGACACGGTGCCCAGGAGGGCCCCGGGGCAGGGGGTGCTCCAGGGCGCAGGGCCGGCCGCGCTGCCGCTCCAGCCTGGCATTCCGGGCACCAAAAACGGCTCCCGCGTTTCAGAACAGTGCAGGGGAAAAGCAGCCTTGAAAAATTTCATCAGATAGTGAACATTTCAAAAACTGCCTCCTAAAAAGAAATCCTGAGGTAAATAGAGGAATACTTGATAACAGAAGCAGCTGGCACTGACAAGGTTGGCCATGGGCACCACTCGGCACTTGGAGTGGGCGGTAGCCTCTCCATGATGCGCTGCGGAACGGGATCCACGGGCTCAACGCCGGCGCAGCCGGCGCGGGATGGGCTCCGGCCACGCTTATTCCGGACCATCCCCTCAACTTGACCTGCGAGCGTGAAGGGCCGGGACGTGTGCGTTGGGCTGTGTGCATTGGGACGTGCGTGTTGGGACGTTTGGGACGTGTGCGTTGGGACGTGCGCGTTGGGGCACCGCTGGCATCACTGCCCTTCCTGCAGCGCTGGGGCCGCTCCGTGTTTCCCTCCCCAGGGATGGTTCCTGCTCCCGCTCCGCAGCCTTGCCCGGGAGGTGACGGCGCTCCTGTTTTCATGTCTGTATCTGCTTTCAAAACAGCGATCGATAACCTGCTGAAGTGGCTTTTCTCTCCTGATGGCTCAGAAATGCTGTTTCTTTCCTCCCAAAAGATTTTGCAGGTTTGAAAGAATATCATGAAAAGAAACATTCCTCTCTGTCCAGCCCATTAATTCTGCATGCTCGGGACAGAATTAACCTTGGCAGGCCTTGTGGAGGAGAGAGTAATTCTAACCTTAAAAATCTGCTGATTAAAGCTGGTTTCAGGAATTCGATTTCACTTAATGCGTTGGCTGGGAGCCCAGAGCAGCATTAACATAGCCACAGACACACGCGCTCGGCATCTCTTACCTCCCTGACAAAGAGATAAATAAATAAATAAAAAACCCGTCTGGCAAGACCCCCTCCTGCCAGTTTTAAGCAAGAATTTGCTTTAAAGACTCCTTTAACCACATATGCGCGTGCCGGGACTGCCTGCGTGCTGGGGAGCTGCAGGTGCTGCAGCTCCGCGCGTTTTCTGCAGCGTTGATCGATTCCCACCTGGGCGTGAGCGCAGAGCTGATCCCGCTGCAGCAGGAGCAGGGGACAGACAGGAGCATCCCGCTGCAGCGGGAGCAGGGGACAGGAACATCCCGCTGCAGCGGGAGCCGGGGACAGACAGGAACATCCCGCTGCAGCGGGAGCAGGGGACAGACAGGAGCATCCTGCTGCTGCGGGAGCAGGGGACAGGAGCATCCTGCTGCAGCGGGAGCAGGGGACAGACAGGAGCATCCTGCTGCAGCGGGAGCAGGGGACAGACAGGAGCATCCCGCTGCAGCGGGAGCCGGGGACAGACAGGAGCATCCTGCTGCAGTGGGAGCAGGGGACAGACAGGAGCATCCTGCTGCAGCGGGAGCAGGGGACAGACAGGAGCATCCTGCTGCAGTGGGAGCAGGGGACAGACAGGAGCATCCTGCTGCAGCGGGAGCAGGGGACAGACAGGAGCATCCTGCTGCAGCGGGAGCAGGGGACAGGAGCATCCCGCTGCAGCGGGAGCCGGGGACAGACAGGAGCATCCCGCTGCAGCGGGAGCAGGGGACAGGAGCATCCTGCTGCAGCGGGAGCAGGGGACAGACAGGAGCATCCTGCTGCAGCGGGAGCAGGGGACAGACAGGAGCATCCCGCTGCAGCAGGAGCAGGGGACAGACAGGAGCATCCTGCTGCAGCGGGAGCAGGGGACAGGAGCATCCTGCTGCAGCGGGAGCAGGGGACAGGAGCATCCCGCTGCAGCGGGAGCCGGGGACAGACAGGAGCATCCCGCTGCAGCGGGAGCAGGGGACAGGAGCATCCTGCTGCAGCGGGAGCAGGGGACAGACAGGAGCATCCTGCTGCAGCGGGAGCAGGGGACAGACAGGAGCATCCCGCTGCAGCAGGAGCAGGGGACAGACAGGAGCATCCTGCTGCAGCGGGAGCAGGGGACAGGAGCATCCCGCTGCAGCGGGAGCAGGGGACAGGCGGGTGCAGAGCGGGTGCGAGGAGCTGGCGAGCAGCCCCTGGAGC
This sequence comes from Tinamus guttatus, assembly GCF_059628265.1. Taxonomy (NCBI): domain Eukaryota; kingdom Metazoa; phylum Chordata; class Aves; order Tinamiformes; family Tinamidae; genus Tinamus; species Tinamus guttatus. The sequence continues at coordinate 902,530 of NW_028289049.1, forward strand.
TGCCGCGGAGCGTTGCCGCTCGCAGCCTGCCTCGATGGCGCGGGAACACGGGGCCCGCGGGCAGCTCCGGCGCCCGGAGCGGGGCCAGCGGGGCGTCCCCCTCGTCGGGGTCGCGGTGTTTGCAGGAGAAAGGACGCTCTCCCGTGCAGGGACAGGCTCCACGCGCTCCGCCGTAACCCCGTGCTGCTGCCCTTGCCCCTGTTTCCTCCAGCATTTGCAGTCGCATCCTGAGAGGCCTGACTCTCCTTAAAACCGGTTCGGTCGTGAGTGCTAAACATCCCCAAATGGAGCCTTAAGCATTTTACAGCTTGATAGTTTCACTTTCCTCAATTGTAGCTCAGAAATACCATGGGTGCTATATATTCTTTATGTTAAAAAAGAGAGATAAATTATTTACTTTATTTGCCCTTTCATGCCACATAACACATTCCTGCCCCCACGTGTACTGGAGATTCGTGGTTTGTTCATCCCGTTTCTCCAGGGATGCATGGAGAGCGCAGGGAACAGGGCGGATTCCCGCGGGAAGCAGCACGGCTCGCGCCGGGCAAAAGCGCTTTGGCCGTTCGTTTTCCAAGCTGGCGCTGGGCTGGATCCGCGGCATGGCTGTCACCCCTATAAATCCAGATGTCCTGCGGTGTCAAACCGCCCTTCATCCCGGAGGGCTTCATTCGTTAGCGCTGGAAATCCTGCAAAACAGCGAGGCCAAGGGTTCTGAGATATTTCTATCCGATATGGGGGGTTTGTGCCTTTTTACCTCCAGATCCTTCTAGTCATCGTTGCCGTTGCTGCCCTGGTTGTCTGTGTAGAGCTCCTAAAATCCGTGGAGGGTCCCTGCTGCTGCGGAGGGCCAGGCCAAGGCAGGGCTGGGCCTCTCTGCACGTGCCAGGGCAGGGACATTTCTCATACGAAACAGAGCTTAAAGCCCCCGTGTTGGTTCTTTAACACACAGTGATGCCTAATGAGTATCTCCTAAAAAAGCGTGACCTGACGTTCTGTCCCTGCAGCAGGGTCAGTGCCGTGGGGCGACTCCAGGGAACACGGAGCACAGCAGAGTGCTCTGCTCTCCCCTCGAAGCTGACTGTTGTCCAGACTGTGTTTTAACGCGCTGACTCTTCTCTCTCTTTTGCCCGTAGTGTCTGTACGGCTGCTACGTCCACTCCTCCATCATCCCCACGTTTCACAGAAGGTGCTACTGGCTTCTCCAGGTAAGGAGCCGCGAACCTCCCTTCTCCTCGCGGCGCGGTCGGAGCGAACCCGTGCGGTGCCGTCCTGGGAGCCGCGGGCCGGCTAGCCCGGCTCTGCGGTGTCTTGTCCAAATCCGACGTGGGTTTTCTGGAAATGATGCATGTTCATGGGGAGCCGACGGGTCAGAGCACCGCACGGAAGAAATCCCTGCGCTCGGAGCCCGCTTGGCCTGGGGCAGCCGGCAGCTGTTTGCTTTATTATTTAGCTGCTGTCTCTGCTGGTGCCCGTGACGGCTGATGTGGCGTGAGGATTCAGACGGAGCTCTGAATTCGCTCCCGTCGCGCAGCCCCGCACGGCTGGCAGCGCTCCGGGCGCTGCCCGGCTGCCCCGGCGTCTCCGCACGGAAGGCACGGAGCGGGACAGGGCTCCAACCGCGGGTCGGCTGCTTCCCCCTGCTCTTGCAGATCCCACCTGGAAGCAGCATTTGGGGCTGGGGATGGCCAAGACGTTCTCTGTCTCCAGAGTCCCTCGGAGCTCTGGGAAGTACAAGCGTCGCAAAGACAGTTTTGCAGGTCCTGGGAGTGGTGCCGACTCTTGCTGCTGTCACCATTGGCAAGCTTATGTGCAACTAGTTGTGCTGCGGAACCAAAGGATCTTCTTAACAACAGCCTGAGCTCTGGCTCTTTGACACTGTGTGTGTGTGGATGTGTGCTCATGTGCTCACACATTGACTTTTAGACCATCTTCTTCACTCTGATAATTGATCGGGATCGAGAGGAGCGACTTGAGAGTGCGTTTCTTAAAAGCCTGTTTATAAAGAGCGATGCAGGGCATCTCATGGTGAGTGTGCCATGCTTCCATTCAGAAACAAGGACACACCGTGCCTCGGCTGTGCGAGGGATATGAGTCTGATTCATGAAAGCATCTCACAGACGTACATGGATATCCTTCAGTCAGGCTCTCAAGGTTATGCAGTGGGGCAAAAACGTTGGTCAAGACCAAATAACTCCTCCCTAGTGCCTGCACACCACTTCTGCTCGCCTCTGCGATGAGTTTAGGGCCAATACAACTAGAAGCTAGGGCTGGGGTAGCCCACGGGGGCTCCGGTCGGCTGGGCTCCTGGTGCGCGCGCTTCGCAGCGAGCGCAGGCAGGCAGTGTGCGTGTCTGCAGTTCGTGTGCCTGCAGCTGCTTTTCTCCTTTTAGGCTTTTAGCAAATAAAGTGTATCACCTTTTCAAATCCAAAGCTCGAGGGTTAAGAGTTTAAGCCTACGTGTAAGAATACGGATGGGACTGGTTTGCAGAGCTGGTGAGCGCCCGTGAGGCCTGTGCTGATATCGAGGGACGCAGGCACTTGTCCCTCGGAGGGGCAGGCTGCCAGGTGGGCTCCTCATTGCCCTATGGGGCCAACCACAGGTGTCTGCACTTGAGCCGCTGCCCTCCCTCTCTGAGGGCAGTTGGCACCTTCCAAGGGCAGGGAGCAGTGACCGCTCGCAGCGGGCAGGCCCTGCTCGGGGCTCTGCACAACACAGTGCTGCTTCCTGGGCTGCCAACGTGCAGTAAGTATGAGGGTCGCTGCCTTGCCAACCCGAGAGCAGCGTTTTCCTGCCTCTTTTCTCTTGCTCTTTGATAGCTCCGGGGCCTGCCTTGGGGGAAGCTGGTGGTGACCGTGGGATGGCTTCAGTCGGGTGCTGTGTTTTGTTACGAGGTTTGCTAGCACCTTGCTGGTTTTAGCTTTGCAATGAGCTGGCACCGCGGCGCGGTGAGGAGGGGGTGGCCGGTGCCTCTGCGGGCCTGAATGTGACAGACGGGAGGCCGATCTGGAGAGCAGAGTCCGAGTTCTGTGACTGCCTGGGATGGCACCAAACAGGCTAAGGAACAGGCAGGCGCATTGCGCCGGAGCGGCCGCTAAGGAAAGCCCTGGAGCGGCTCCCTGCTGGGCTCTGTGGCTCGGGCTGGTGGGGCCGGCTCCCTTTCTGTGCTGTGCGTTCGGTAAATCCAGGAGGAGGAGGAAGGGTGATTTATTGGGCTGGATTCCTGCCTGTCAGCGGAGGGCAGTGCTGCCTTCGACCTGGGTGATAAATGCGTGGGAGCGCCGCAGAGAAAACAAATTGCTTTTTTGTCACGGAGGTGTCTGGAGTTTCTGCAGCCCAAGTGCCGTTGCTGCCTCTCTGCCTAAAATCTTGTTGATACAGTGCAACAAAAAAGCCTTTTCAGCTCCCCTTTGGCTGCAAAGGACATAGGAAATGGACCCGTGCGTGGTCAGAGGCACTCGGCCTCTTGTAAGATATGTGCGCCTGGATCTCCCACCCTTCTGCTTTCATGTTCATCCCATATATTGCACTCTGGCTCCAAAATGCTGTGTCAGTCCCCAGGCTTGGACTTTTCTTCCTTACTTTTTCCTCCACCTGCCATTGTAGGAGCAGTTGAGAAATTGCTCTCACTTTCCCAAACGGGAGTGGATGGGGTGCAGGTGCCGCTGCCTTTCTGCACAGGGTGCTCCTGTTCTCGTGCCAGGCTGCTGATCCGTGGAAAGACAAAGCCGGGGTCAGAGCGGCAGAGGGTGAAAGGAGAGGGCCGGCTGCTCACACTGATGCCCCTCTGAGGAGGGTTTGACCCCTGGACGGGTCTTCAGGAGCCCCTTGAGGGGATGCTCACCTGTAACTCGCCACGTCTATAACCAGCTGGTCACGAAGGAGAAAGGTGGGTCCCTGCGGGTGGGAAGTGCAGATCAGCTTCACACCCGGCACGGGTCTCCCGTGCCCTGCTCCAAAACCTCCCTCATCCCAGCGGACAAGGAGGGGTGAAACCCACGGGAGCAGCCCCTGCAGCGCGTGCGTTCTGCATCGGTCCCAATCAGAGCATGGCGAGGGGTCGGCACGTTGCTGTCATGAGAAAGGCTTTTCCTGGCCAAAATCTGTAGCGGGTAGGACTGAACTTGCACCTGAAACTGCGCCCTGCACTTTGAGTCTGGTACCTCCAGAGCAGAGATGCCTTTTGATGCCTGCAGGATGCAGAAAACGGGACTGCAGTGAAATGCAGCAATATCCCTCTCCTGATGCTCCTGCAACGGGGAGATGGAGAGGATTAAAAATGAGCCGGTTTCTAGAAGACTAGAAACGTTTTAGCAGGAGCCCTTTATCTTTTGTAATGTTTTTATAAATTATTTATTAATACCTCTGCTGCATTTTTCTTAGAAATTGAAGAAGCAAAATGTATAGCAGGCAGATTATATTCTCCAAGAAAGACACCGACGATTAAAAAACAATTTCCAGCCATTTCAAAGGTATAACTTTATTTCGGATGAGTGGTCTGCTATTTTTGTATCACTGCCCACCATTTTAAGGAAAATCCAGGATTCATTCCCTAAATATATAGGAGGTCTGGTGTTATTGCAAGCAAACTAAAAAGCAGTCACAGAGCTTTAGTTGTGGCTTAAATAATCTGTTGTCATTTCCAGGAGAGCTGCGTTTCCCAACCTGCCGTGGGACGTGCGCTGGCTGCAGATGCAGAGAGGAGTCACTGCAGGGCCCACATAAAAGGGCCCCGAGCGCGGCCGGCGCCTGCGAAACGGGCAGCAGGTTTTGTGCTCGCGGCGCTCGGCCCGCGCTGCCGTTGGCGCCGCGTTGCCCTCGGGAGGCCCTGGCACAGCTGGACATTAAATCCAGCCACAGGCTCCAAGACACTTGGCGCTGTTCTCCGTGCGCTGAGGATTAGGCTTTTGGTGACACTTAAATTGAATTCTAATGCTATTTTGAAAACTGTAATATGCTGAATTTACTTCACCTCAGGTTTGAGTTAATGGTTTATTAAATTATGCCCCTCGCAGCAGCAAAGCTGTTGGCTGGTGGAGGACGTGTGGGCTTAGCGTGTGAGCACGGCCGTGTTGCTGATCTCATCCCCTGCTCCTCGGTCCGTTATTAGGTCTGCAGGTGTCTGTGAACGCATTGAACTGTCAACTGGAGTCTGGCCCTTGCTGGAAAGCAATAATCTGGGTTTAGGTGGGAAGCTGCAGCGAAGCCGTGCGGGGACTGCAAGCCTCTGACTCCAGTGCCACTGGCTCGTTGGTATTCCTGCTGCACCGGCCAGTGATGCTTTACAAGCTCAAATTCTATATACTCGAATATTTTGAATTCCCCAGTGAATATATTATGCTAGCACATGCGTATACTGTTGCAAAACCCATTTCTGCCCCCTAAAACACGGTGGAATTATGTAGATATTGGGCTATTTACTACTCAAATTGTCACTAATGGTAACGTAAGGCAGTAGACCAAACGATGGCCAAATTAAGGGGGGAAATCTTACAATTATTACTGGAAAAATGAGTCAGAAGCTGCCAGAGCACTTTGCCAAGGAGCTCTTTATAGCAGGAGGAAGAGTTTTTTTCGCTTGCTCTCAAGGGATTGCACTGACAAGTTTTTACTAGCATCAGGGCAGATGAGTAAGGTATTGCATCGCTTATTTTTACCCCTGTTTTTAGTGTTTTCTCCAATTCGAGCTCCTCCTCCTTGTTGCACAGCTCATCTCGCTCGGAGCTGTCCTGTCCGTTCCTCATCGCTCGGTTTCGTGTTCATGAGTGCGGAGCTGGGCCGAGGTTGGAGCGGGGCCGCAGGCACCCGGGCTCAGCCGGCGGGCAGGTGTGTGCTTGATGTTCTGATACTGAATTAGCTTCAATATCAGAACTATGCACTTATAGTGAAAAAAATAAACCTGACCTCAACTTCCAACCTAGCTAGGTCTTGCTACATCATTTTTCTGTCACCCAAAAGACGCCTACTTCCAAATTTCTCTTTCCTCCATCCTGATCGTACACACCTGTGCAATCCCAGACAGTTTTCTTGTTTGTTTTCCTGAGGTTAGTTCGTCTTTATCGGTAAGCAGAAGGTCTAATACGGATTTTAGTTCCTCACTAGATGCAAGATGCTTGTATAAGGAATTATAATTTCGGTTTAGAAATCTGGGATATGTTTCAGTATGGGTAGCAGCCGACTCCTGGCAGGTGCTGCCTAGTCTCCCATTCTGCACAGTGTATTTTTGCTTCCAAAATATTGTCACACGAGATGACACCAGGTTGAAAGCTGTACAAGAAGCCTTGAGAGTTGTTTGCCAAATAGGAGCGCCGTAATTCAGAGCTCCTCAGGCAGCGTTTTTGCACTGAAATACAGTACCCCGTGCTCCCCTTGTTATCCAGGGATATTGATATCCGCTGGTTATCCCAGGGACTCGTGCCTGCCCATCGGACATTGGGATGGCTGCGTCGCCGTCCGTGCCGAGGGCTGTGAGCAGCGCGCGGGCTCCCAGCTCTGCGCTGCGGAACGACTTGCAGCGGCTTCACGATGCTGTAAAACCCGGAGGGAACGTGCAGCATCTGCGTGTCCGATCCAGCAAGAGCCGCGCGGCTGCTGCGGCGTTAAACGCGACAGCCGGGCCTTGGTGCAGCCGCGCGGGGCCTGCCGCGCCGCGCGGCTTCGAGGGCCGCTCCGGGCCGCACGGCCTGGGAGATGGAGAAACCCGCCGGAAAGGGAATTGTGTGGAACGTAAGTCCCCTCATGGGCCTGCGGGAAAGGAAATTGAGCCTCTACCTCAGCCTTGATGTGAGCGGGTTGAGCGCGGAGCAGGAGTCAGCCCTGACCTCCCTCTGCTCTGCTTGGCGCTTGCACGCATCGCTTGGTCTCAAGCGCTGTTATTCTTCCAGTTTTATTGGGCCTTGAATCCGTCATGAAAGTCCGCAGTGAGAAGGCGGCAGGCGGCGTCTCTGCAGGTCGCTGCACGTGCTGTCCGTGGCGGAGGCCGCCCGCCCGTGCGGCGCGCGCTGCTCGCGGAGGTCGTGGCTGCGACGGGCGTCACCCCCCGGCCGCTCCTGGCCTGCTCTTCGGTGCAGTCTTCTCCATGGGAGCCCAGCTCGCTGGACACCCTGCGAAAGAGCAGCCACGCGAGCACTGGAGACAGCTCTGCAGCTCGCTGAAACCCGCGGGGCTTAGAACGCGATCGATACTTCGGATATGCTGATAAATCTGGGGACCTCTGAGGGGAGGTGAACTCCAAATAACGTCGGGGAGCCGGCCCCTCCGCTCCCAGTCGCAGTCCGGGTTTCTCTTTGGAGCTTCCCGCGTGCCGGGGGCGGTGGGAGCTGCGGTCGGGCCCGGAGCTCCCCTGGGCACAGGGAGCATCTGCACCGCGACGGAGCGAGGGGCTGGCGCGGGGCGGCCTGGCCGGAGGCTGCTCCGGCCCCTTCCCTCCAGGGCTGTTCGCGGTGAGGCCTGCACGTGAAATTTACACCCCTCTCGCCTGGTGTTGACTGGTTTTAGTGCGCGAATTCTCCGTAGAAAATGTATTCAATAAAAATTTGATGGGGAACTGTAGCTCAGCAGGGTCTTTCTTAAGAAATCCAACGCTGGGATATTTATCCTGTAGCTCGCTTTGGCTTTAGTGCCGTTAGTGCCTTTGGTTTCAGGCTGAGTCCTGCGCCCCTCTGCGGCGCTGGAAGCCCCACGGAGCAGCGGGTGCTGCGGCCGTCCCCGCTCGAGAGGCAGCGCGGGGCAGCAGGTCGCTCCGCTCCATGCGCCCAAACGCGGGGCGGAACGACCAGAGAGGCGCGGAAGGACCCGCTAAACGTAAATCCCGGGGTTGAGGTCGGTGTTCAGTCTTTGAGGGCTGCTGTGGAGATTCCTGACGAGCTTCTGGCCTAGCGCGTTGCAGAAGAACCGAGCGCGAGCGGTGAGACGGAGCCCGGCGCCGTGAGCTGCCGCCGTCCGGCGCGGAGCCGGGGCTCCCCTTCCCGGTGCTCACCGAGAACCTCTGGCTCCTCCGAGTAAACGGCCCCTTCCCCAGCCGCGTCTTGCAGTGCAACGGGCGGACGGCAAAGCCGTTTGCAAAATCGTTTATCTGATGCCAAGCGGAGCTGGAGGTTTTGGTTGTGTTCCCTCTGTTCCTGCTTTCTTTACTTAGAGCATTCTCATATCAGATTTTGCACTCCAGAAATGGCCTGTGGCTGCATGAAATCCACCCATGCCCTGAGAAATGCCGTGTTTTTATTTTGCAGCAGCCCAGGAGCCAGGGTACAGCCTAAATACTGTGCTTGGTGTTTGAGTTGTTAGCTGGGCAGGCACCAGGGTCCTCCTTCCCCCTGCTTTTCCCTGCTCCAGGGTACTGTCCATACATTCCCCATGGAACCAAATTCCAGAGTGGTTTGTAAATTAGGGCCGTGTTACAGCAGCGCCCAGTAGTGCTGCTGTATTTTAGGAGGTGTCAGGGTTTCTATTATAAGCCTCATTTTTCACAGTTTTATGGCTTAGCCATAAAAATTCATTGTATGCTGGAAACCAGAGTGTAGCAACTGTGTCTTGGCCAGCTGCAGGATTTGTTTGCATGCAACGTCAGAAGACAAAACGAGGCATGCTTCGCTCCTGCGTTCACCCGTCTAGGTCTGTGTAATTACACTAGAACAAGGTATCGGTTTACGTTGTAAATCTGCCCGTGGCGGGTGCCGAGGTGCTCTCTCAGCGCTCTATAAATGAGCTTCTTTTTGGGTGCCGCAGCGGCAGGAGCGCGTTAAACCTGGCTGCGTTTTACGGGTCTCCGTGACTTTGCGCATGGAGCCCGGGTGCTGCTCCGCGTTTCTCGCCGCACCGCGCGGGCTGTGCGCGATGGCAGCTCCCTGCCCTGTTCGGCACAAGCCGCAGCGCTCGGGGGCTCGATCGAAACCAGGTTGGCCACCGCGTAACCTGTCTGACCGCGGAGCTGATGTTTGTGCTACCAAAGGTCCTGGGTGCTGCTCAGCGCCACGGCCACCCAGCGGTTTCCTGCAAGGCTTAAAACAGTCTCTCGAATTAATGACCAAAAATGTCAAATGTGTCCACAGCTAATTATTCATTAGATGCATAATTAGTGTTGGATGATCATGACATTTTAATGTTATTAATTTTTATAGTCTAATAGGATTCAAATTAGTCTATGAACACAGGCCGCCAGTTTGAGCCCCGCTCTGGAGGTGCCTGTTGCCGGGCTGGAAAGCGGCTCCCGCCGCTCGGCTGAAGGACGCGGACGTCGGCACCGGCGGAGCGGGCGCGAGGCCGGGTCTGCAGCCAGCGCCGCGGCGCCGGCCCTGGGGAGCGCAGCAGAGCCTGCGGCCCCAGAGCGCGGCCCTGCGAGAGCCCCGGCCCCGCAGCCGCCTCTGCCACAGCGCGTTCACTCTTGAGCAGAATGACACCGCGCCCATTGCTCTCCTTCCTTTCCAAAGCAAAATGCTGCCACCAAAATTTGTAGGCCCTTTGCCAGGTAGACAGCCGTGGCCTCCTAAACACCAAGCTTGGCTGTCTCCATTAAAGCAGCAGTAAACTTGGAAAGAGCAAAGCCAAGTGTCCGTCAAGGCACTGGCAGGCTTCGGGCTTTGATGTCTTTCCTACGCCAAGAACAGATGCGGGTTGATGCGCAGCAGCAGCCGGGGGACACGGCTTTGTGCGGCCCTGCTGAAACAGGGCCTGCAGACAGCCAGCCCAAATCCAATTTGTAGCCAAGAAGAATAAATTGGAACTGATAGTTATTCAATTAATGGCATGGGCAGCAAGGTGAGGTCTCCTCTCAAAATAGCAGAATAAGGTTTCTTGCCAGGGAAGTTGGGGAAAACAGGGCGCAACACCAAGTTTTCAATCAAATTCAGCCATTAATCATCCAAGTAGCAGGAGGGCGATGTGATTATTATGGAAATGCTCAGCAAAGCAGTTCCCGGGAGGGCTCTGGTAAATCCTGCGCCTGGTCGGGGATGTCTCTGCCTGCAGCTCTGCGTGGACTGGAGCGTTTGCTGTCCTAGCAGCTAGCAGACTAGCACTGCTGATCCCACCTGTCCCGCAGGAAACGGCCACGACGCTCCCCGTGTCCCGCGGCTCCCGCGTCCGCAGCCGCGGCCGGTGTTTGTGCGTGGCGCGGCGCAGGTCCCTCCCAGGCTGGAGGCCTTTTCTCGCCGTCGAGGTGGGGGTGTTTCGAGCCGCGCGCTGGTCTCGGGAACGCGGGGCCTGTTGCTGCGGAAGGAGGCGGCGATAGGTCTGGAGGAGGCGCCGGGGGCTCGCGGGGCCCGCGCGTGCGCGGAGCAGCGGTGCGGGGCAGAGGACGGCCGCGGCGCCCGCCGCGCTGCGGCTCCCTGTTGGGATAATCTGCATGGCGATGAAGCGGCACGCGCAGACTGGCAAACACAGAAAGCATCCTTTTTATCGAAAGGAAAGTTCTTGCTATGCAAATCGTTGCCATAATAATATTATTATTATCAGTGTAGCTTCAAGCTTGCATGAGCTGAATGGAAGAGAAGCTGAGTTTATGGTTTTCAGCAGAACCATCTTAAGCTTCATCATTCAGTACAGAAGTAGGAAAGGGAGACTCCTTCTCCCTGGAGTAATGGGATTCTCTGGTTGCCCTGACGGGCAGGCCAAAGAAACCATTTGGCTGGAGAGCACGAGTGTCCGCGGCCGACGGCCCCGCGGGTCCTCCCTGCTGCTGCCCGCAGCCCCGGTCGTCGCCGCGCGCTGCTCTGCCCACGGCCTGCGCTCACAGGCTCTGCTTTTGCACGGGCCGTATTTCCTGCGAGCAAGAGTGGAGGAGGAAAGGCAAACCGTGACATTGTGTCACTAGCAGCGTCTTGGGCCGTCCCCGGCGGGAAGCCGAGGGCTCGCCGGCACGGAAGGCAGCTCCCCCTCTGCGTTCCCGTGCTCCGCTCGGCGTCTCTCCCTGAGCTCGGGCCTTTCCCGCGCTCCGGGCTTGCCGAGGGCTCTCGGTGGCAGCGCGCGTGTGGCTGTGGAGTGGGAACGGGCTTGTTTCCCACGCCGCTTCCCCCGAGGTCAGGGTGCCTCCTAAAATGTGGAGCTTGGCGTTCTGCTTGACCAAAATCCATGTAATTCCCCTGCAAATCTAGCAAGTTATATAAGCTACAGGGAAAATGAGCAAAGACGCAAGCGTCTGTCTAGCACCGCTGTCAAACTGACAGGTCCGTGTCCTCCCAGTACCTGCTCGCGCTGTCTCAAAGCAGCAGGGATGAGTATTTCTCAGTGGCGGGTGATATTGATGAGTCTTTTGCCTGAACCTGGCTGGGTTCCCCTAAAGGCCCTCGAGAGAGCCAGGTGCTCCCTGTTTAATATTGCACTGACAGCCTGGCGCTTTCTTGCTGACAAAACTCGTGCGGTTCTCAATATCAGCCTGTCTGCACTCATCAGCCGCGGAGCTGTCTCCTCCCGCTGGCCGCGGCGTCGCGTAGGAGATGGAGAAGGTGTAGGTGGCCAAAACGCTCAGTTTCAATTTCGCCCCTGCGAGCCCTGGAGAGGTGGCCGCGTTCCCAGGCTGGAAGCTGTGGTGCGAAGCGGAGAAGTGCAGCACGCAGCTCTAGCGAGGCGCGAGGAAGGGGATTTCGCGATACTGCGCGTGCGCCCAGCTGCAGTCCTTGAAGACGATGACAAAAGATGCCCGTTCGTGCCCGGGGCCGTGGCCGTGCACGTCCCGCGCAGAGGGTGTCAGGAGCACAGTCCTGTGCAGGAAGGTGCAGGCCCCGCTCAGCGCTCCCGGCGAGGAGGGGCTCTGGGACCCCAAACGGGGACTTTTCAGCCCAAGAGACCACGAGCGGGGCTGGACAAGGCAACCGCCGCGCGGCAGCGGGCGGAAAGGACGGGTCTGCTTCAGAGAGGAGCAGCAATCCTGCAGGATCGTCGCGGAGGAACCCCCTGTGCGCTCCTTGCTCGCGTCGCGGTGCGGGGACGGCCGCTCCCGCGCGCCTGTGCAGCGGCGCTGGCACCTTCACCTCGGGAAGGGCCCCGGCAGCGGTGCCCCGCGCGCTGCCCTTTGGCGTGAACACGAACACCCCGTGCAAGAGTGACCCGGCTGGCGCCCGCAGGTCGGAACAGGCCGCCCGACGGATCCCACCGCTCGCTTGTTAATGGAAAGAGCTGCGGTTCGTTGCGGTGTTTCTAGTAGCATCCCACTGAGGCGGGTTGTGAGCGCAGCAGTGCTCAATATTTCATCAGCCATCTGAAAGAAATTATAAAATCATTACCTGCAAGTCTGATCATCAATGCCATTTGTGAAGTTTTGCTGGGTAATAAATATTGATAAAGATCAGTCACAGAAATTGATCTCAACGCGGTCATTAGAGATGGGTGCACCTATCAACACGTGTTTGAACGGAGAAGCAAGGTTTCGCATCGGGAAGAACGGTCAGAGCAGCCCCACGGGACACCAGCAGCGAGCAGGGACGCTGGAAGTGACTCGCGGTCGCCGTAGCACAGAGACACCCGGGAAAGGTGCAGTTTGCGGCTTTGTGTTTTTGTGCATTTTTGTGTTTTCGCACACGGCCCCAGGCCTCCAGCTTCGAGGAGCTGCAGGTGGCCGAGCGCCTGGACGCGGCACCCGGGGGCCGTGCGGTTCTGCCAGCCCGGGGAAGGGCCCTGCGCGCGCGGAGGCGGCTCTGGGGACGGGAGCCTCCTCTCTCCGGCCCTCCAGCTTTTCCGTAGGGAAGTCCAGCCCTGTTTGGAGGAGCTGGGCTGGGGCAGGGGCAGAGCCGCGGGCCGCTCCTCGGGGCGACCTCCACGGCGTTCGGGTTAAGGCTCCGTCCACGGCGTTCGGGTTAAGGCTCCGACCGTGCGGGAGTCGCCGATGGGAACGCAGGAGACCCTCCGCAGCCGTTGGCAGTATCTGGTGTTCGAGCATGTTCGATACTTGGTGTTCGAGCATGTTCTGAGGTTGAGATGCCAACTCCTAAAGCCATGACAAAAGCAATAACTGAAATCCCTTTATCTGGTCCCAGCTGCTCCCCAACGGTTCTGACACACGAGGCTGGGGTACCACAAGGTCCTGTGGAAAGAGGGAGCCGGAAAGGCCTTTTTCCAGTGTCTGCATGAGCCGCTAACTGGAGCTGCGGCAGAGCGGTCACAGCAGGACTCCAGCTTCACGGTGGATTAGAAGATTCTAGAGTCCATCTGCACAAGATCTTGAACTTTCGCATTGTTGCGTGCTCGAAATAACACTGGTCTTTTAATGTTCGATGCACTGGGTGCCTTGAGGGGAATCGGAGGGTTCGGAAGTGGCGGAGAAGGAGCCGGGTCCTTCTGGGGCGTTAACGCATGGCTGTTTGCGCTGTTCCTGTGTGGAATATGTATCTTTAGCATAGCAGCTGAACCTTCCCTTAAGATTCATTATTACAGTCCGAGCAAGAAAATGATACTAATCTGAATGTCTGTGATGGGGTGTAGCTGTCCAGGCTCCAGCAGGCAGTCCCAGCTCGGTATCCGACCTGCAGCATAAAACACCTCCCTGCTCACGGCTCTTTCTTGCTTATGGGACCACTATAAACAAATTCACATTTGCAAGTTAGATGGATCCTCGGAATGCGTTATCAATGCCAAGGAACAAGGATGCAGGCTCTAGACAATGCCTAATGAAGCTGACTCGACACAGGCTGTTCCCGCTGAAGGGTGCCAGGTTTCAGCGCCCAAAGATTGATGCTCGTTTCAACCCTTAATTATCCCGTGGCTTATACGCTCTTTATAGATTACTTGCCTAGGCACAAAACTTAGGGCACCACAATAAGTAATTAATTGCTGGGGATTCACTGGCAGCTATTAGAATAAGATCGTGCTCAAGTGACAGCATGTGGCTGTACCTGCGCTTGCATCCTCTTGTGTCGACTCCTCGATTATTTTTTCTGGTAGTAAATATTGGCAATCAGAAATCTTTTCGAGAAGGGCTGTCCTGTGCACTGGCTTTTCTTCAGCTGTGGATTCCAACTGACGCTATTGCACTTAAATAAAACACCCTTAGTTATGTGTCTGAGCTATGGACAAAGGCGGCAGCGTTGCAGCGGAAGCCGGATCCTTCAGAACGTTCGCTCTCCGGAGAGCGCAGGCGGGATCCCTGGGAAGGCACCGCGTCTCGTCCCAGCTGGCCAAGGGAAAGGTGGATGCACAGAGAAAAGTCATGCTGCCCTCTAGGAACGTTTTGGCTGTGCTGAGCAAACCCAGAGCTCTGTGCTGATGCAGTCTCCTAAAGATAGGATGTGTTTTGCACGGATTACGTTGCCGTGATTTGCATGGATAAAGCGCGCTGAAGCACGCTGCGCTTTCCCTGAGGGGCAGAGACGTCCGTCCTCCCCGTGCCGAGCCGGTCCCCCTCTGCCCAGCACCCGGCTGACGCGGGGACGCTGGTTTGCAGCTGCTCTGTGGGTCCCTGCAAGGATCTCCAGCGTCGCAGGAGCTGCCACGGGCCCTTCCCTTGTGCTGTCGTCTCCCTTTCCTCTGCTCTGCGCTCATTGACAGAACCCAGGAATGGTTGAGATTGGAAGGGACCTCTAGAGATCATCTAGTCCAACCCCCTGCTCAACCTAGAGCACATGGCATAGGGTCATTCTTTAAATTTGTTTTCTAAACTTTATTGAGCTGTGAGTTCAGTTTCTTTGTGCAGCTAGGAAGCAGTTAGATGTCACCACTTCCTCTCTCTTAACTTCACTGATGAATCTTATCATTTAAAGTGGATTTAAACACTCTAATTCCAGGCATAGATAAATTCTGCAGCCCATAAAGAAGTGGGATTTTAATTTGGATGGTTTTATTCAGTAAATGCCCAAAACCCAGTATTTTTTGAAAAGAAACAGCGGTTTTGCGCTAACACACAGGGAGCAGAAGAAAGAATTTTTCCTGGTTCAGACACGGGAAGCAAAACACCTTGGTCTCTGTAGAACCGTTTTTCCATTTTCCAGCGGCGTTGCCAAGCCCTGCCAGAATCCTGCGGTAGAGGTGGAGGCTTTTTTTATCCGCAGCTCTTTGACAGAACTGCTCTGTTTGTTTGTTTTTTCCCCTCTCACCGGGTATAAATGGAAGGTAGGCGTCCAGTGAGCTATGGAGTGACCTCTACAAATGTCACCTGGGGAGACAAGTGGTGCTGAGCTAGAGCTTTGTTTCGGGAGGATGATGAAAAAGGGATCCTGAGGTTGCCTGGAACACCTTAATCGAGACGTGGCAGCTGGAGTTTTCCTGCTTCTCGGCTTCAGTTCTCACTGGCAGCAACTTGAAGTCGTAGAGCTAATTCCTACTTCTGTGCAGGTGGCAACCAACTGGCCAGTTGGTGATGAATAATGCATCGGGCTCAAGGCGTCTCGGGGTGGTTACGTGGCCAGAGAGGTCACCGTAACTGCTGTCAAGGACTAGGTGCTGAGCGGAGCGGTAGCAACCTGATTAATTGACTAAATTAGGGGGGCTCTGACCTAGCCCGCAAAACTTGAACGATTTAGTCGATGAGTTACTGGAAATTGTTTCACCACAGAAAAGCAGAGAAGGTCATCGGGCCCAGAAAACAACTTGCACTGGAAACTGCCAGATCATGCTTTGGCGCAGAGCGTTTTCCTCATTCCCTTTGCAGTGGATGAGTTTTCAAGGCCTGGGGATGTCCAAAGCAGGTGAGAAAGGAGTGTATTAAAATTCTGCACATCCTTCACTTTTCTTGCACATTCTTTGACCTTCTGTTACTTTTCTGTGTCCCAAAGCAGTCAAAGTAGCTTCCTGATACTCGTAATTTGTGTATTGTGCCCTTCTTCCTTTCCTTAGGAGAATTCTGAATGGATGATGAGATGATGAGAATGGATTCTCATCAAATTACTGATCAGAATAAATGCAGGTGCTCCTGGACACTGAATATTTTATGTTCAGCCCTCCACTAAAGAATGGGATTGATTAGGAAACGTTGTTTTTGGCGGGTGAACTGGTGAGGCCTGCAGGCCAATTTCGGGGCTCGGAGAAGTGGGAGAAGGAGATCCCTCCCTGCGGGATCGCCGGCTCCATCCCCACGCACTGGGGCTGGGTTCGTTTTCCCTGCCGAGGAGGCACAGGGCACAGGGCGGCAGTGAATTGCAGCAGCTCCCCGCCGAGCTCAGAGGAGCTCAGCCCCTTCCCGCTCGGGCCTTAGAGCCGTTGCTGTGGGGCAGCTTTGTTCCCAGGAGCGAGGGGCCTGCGGGAGCAGGGAGGCGCGGGGAGGGAGCGATGCTGCGCGGCCAAGGCCCTGTTGGCGGAGCCGGCTGAGCGCGCGGCCAATGGCGCCGGGGCTGCGGCGGTTGCTAGGCTGACTCGCTGCAACGGCAGCGCCGCTGCCCGCGGTGCTCGAGCAAGCGCCCCCGCGCTCCTGCCCCGCGGCTCCGTCCTCCCGCGTCACCCGCGACCTTGATGTTCGCCCGAGATGTTCGGGGCGCGCGGAGCGGCCGCCTTGGCGGTTCCTGCCAGGCTGCAGGCGCTGGGGGCTGCCTCTTGCCCCCTGTTTTGCTGTCAGGGCTTCCCGCGGCCTCGCGCGGGAGCCGCTGGGCGCGGGGGAGCAGCGAGCCGGGGCGCGGAGCGGAGCGGGGCCGCGGGGCGCGGAGCAGCTCCCTGCCCGGCAGGATCCCGGAGCCCCTTTCCACAACGGCTGCGAGCTGAGCAGGCAGCTGTAGGCAGGGGATGGGCAGCTGGAAGCTGCTCCCGCTCTGTCCTGGCTGGATCAAGGTTGGAATCATGAATCTGAGTTATCTGGATAAAGGTCAGGTTACATTCCAGACACTGGTGTCTGCTCTCCTCTTGGCGACCCTGTCGCTGCCGTGCTGTCAGCCTGCGGAGGCGGCGTGTTGAGAGAAGGACCGTGAGCATCTCCTGCAGTTCAGCCGCGGGACTCCTGGTGCCGCGTCCTGCGCGAGGGCCGAGCTCCTCGCTCCACCCTGCGCCCGGGTTTGCGGCTCCGCGGCTGCTCTGAGCACTGCGCGTTCTCCACGTGTGGGTTCACCCTGAAGGGCAAAGAGGCAGCGCACGGTGTCACGCGGTGGTGAGCGCAGCAGGCCGGGAAACGCCAGCGTTGGAGTCGCTGGGAAGGGCGCTCAGGAAGCCAAGGCAGGAACACCCCTTCCCTGCAGCGGTCTGGTTCCCCTGCAAACTCGTGTGGGGTTGCAGAGAAAGTAGCTTCTCCGTGTTCACATTCTTCGTTTCTGCTGCTCTAGCCATTTTTTAAGAAAGAAATATACTTTACACAGCTATTACTCAGCATACTTTATGGTATTGTGCCCTGGTTTGAATACATAAAGTTACTAAGCTGTTCAATTCAGCACTTTGCTGTGCAGTTTGAAGGCATAACTCAGTTTGATGTCTGCTTGGTAGCAGCAGGGTGGAGAAGCCACCTCGGTTTGGGAAATTCAGCCGTTGTTGCTGCAGACCCGGCTGCTCCGTGTTGCCGGTGCCGGGGAGCTCTGCGCTTCCCGAAGCAGCCAGGGCGAGGGCTGGTGTCCCGGGAAGCTGGCGGTGCCGGGACAGGCCCTCACCCCGAGCTCCGCTCCTGATTCTTTGGGACATGATGGGAAAACTTGCCTGCCTCCTGCATCCCGCTCATGGAGAAGAGGAGGCCCTGGCTTGGTGGGGTGTAAAGGATCTCGCGTGTGGGCAATGGGGCCGAACACCCAGCGAAGCTGCAAGCGGGGACCACGCGTTGCCTTCGCCCCGGGCGCCAGCGGGTGGCAGATCTCACGGGCTCCGCTGGCTTCCCGCGTTGGCTTTGGGAACGGGGCTCTCCTGTCACAGCCCGGGGCACAAAGAGGCGCCCGCGTTTTTAGCCCGCTCTGTGCCGGGGCAACGCGAGCTGCGTGGGGCTGCGCACGGGGCCGGGCGGACACGCCGTGCTCGTGGGATGCGCTTCCCGGGCGCTCCGGGCCGTCTGCCGCAGGATCCTCTCCCTCGCAGAGACCCGATCCTCCAAGAGGGAGCGTGAGGCTGCGCTGGTTAAGACGTAACGAGGCCGGGTGTTGCGGAGGGCCCCTTAGTGTCGTTTCTGCGTTCATCAGCAAACACCACCGCAGGTGGTCCGGCGAGGTGCGGGCGAGCGCGTGGCTGGGGCGGCCTGGCCGGGCGCGCAGTCCCGTCTGCCGCAGCTGCAGCGGGAGCAGGGGGTTCCTTTTGTTTGTTATTTGCATACTTTAGCCATCGGAATTGAATCTGTGCCCATTAAAACTAAATTAGCACTGCCTGGAATTTTAAATAGGCTCTGGCAGAGCGGCCCATTAACTCTCTCCAGGCAGCGCTGGTGACTCCCTTGCCTCTGGAGCAGGCACGCGGTTGGCGCTGGAAACCCTGCAAACTGGGGGCTGCTTGCGCGTTCCTGGGGACAGCCGGCGTGCTGATCCGAGCGATGACGCGCTGCAGCCTGGAAAGCCGTCGGGGCCCTGTGGCCGAGCCCTGAGCAGCGGGTGGGCAGCGCTCGGGGGCCGACGCGCTCCTCCTTCCTGTGCAGGCCCCTTCTTCCCGAGCGGGACACGGGCAGGAGGCTCCGGGTTTCCCGGCGCGGGGCCCTGTCCCGGCGCGCGGCGCTGAGCTGGCCCCGTCGCACCCGTGGCGGCAGACGCGGCGCGGGCCCGGTGCAGGTCCCGGTGATGCCCCAAGCCGCCCTGCGGCGGCCCGGCCTGCAGGACCCCTCGGGGGTGCCGGGCGCTGCCCCTGCACCCTTAGCCTCAGCGTTGGGGCTGCCGAGCAGCTGGGAAGAGGCAGCAGGACGGCGGCGCAGCGAGACGCTCTGAAACGTGGTGCGATTCCCGTGCACTCGCCTTGAATCCCACTAATGCTGAGTAGCTGTCGGGAGTTATAAAGAGGAATGCCACTCTGAGGTTGATGCCTCGGCTGTGATAATATTCCTTCAAAGGAGGCGCATTTGCAAACATTGTTAATTAGCTGGGGAACGGCTCGGTGTTGAGCTGAATTAAGGCGGAAGGGGGTTTGTGCGTTCGGGTTTCACCGAGCGCGGCGTCGCGGTGCCCTCCGGCAGGGGAGCGTTTCCGTGCCGCAGCCCTGGCAGCGGGACGCGCAGCTCCGACGAGCTCTGGAGGCCCCTGCAGGCAGGGAAAACCCTTCCGTGAGCTGCAGGAGCCGAGGAGCTGCCGCGTGGAAGCCTCGCTGGGGCCGTTGCCGCCGTTGGACAGGAGCCGGAGCGCGAGCGCGGTGGTTTCTGCTTGGGGAGGGCAGGCAGGAGCAGGATACGGCTGCTTTTGAGTGATTCTGCAGCCATCCAAGTGCCTCCTGCGTGCCGGTGGCAGGCACGGAGAATGCGACCCTCGAGCAGGCAGGAGCAAGGCGAGATGAGGCTGGTGCCTCACGGCCGGCCGGCAAAGCTTTATGTGTTGCAGGCGGTAAAAAACAGCACAGTAAATAACCTGAAGTGCACACGGCTGAGGAATAATTCACTACCAGACCGGTATAAGAGCGAGCCTCCTTTCCTGTCAGCTGCGGGAAGACAACGACTCCAAGAAGGAATGAAAGATGCAGCTCTCGGTGGCAGAGAGGAGCTGGGGACTGGCCCTGCAGCTGACCTCCCCTTGGCTCCCCTGTGTGTTTGGGGCTTGCCCGGCCTCTGGGCTGCAGCAGGCTCCACTTCCCAGCGCCGCAGGCAGCGGCAGCAGCGCGTCCAAAGGACACTGCAGTGAAGCCTGTGAAGATCACACAGAACAAACGTCGTGTTAGTCTGAGGAGCGCGGGTATCCTCGGCCGGGATCTCCTCTTTCCTGGTACGCAGGTGTCCTCGGCTTGTCCAAACCCACCGCCCCCCAAGGCAAAAGCACCACGGCAGCTTGCTGGCTTGCTTCCCAAACGGGAAAACACCAGCAACTCTTGTAGCATTTGTAGCTGTGTGTAAGGAGCGAGTTCTTTGTTCTTAGAATTGCTAAGCAACTGCGGCCCCTTCTCTCACAGGGAGCAAATTGAAACACTGATTTATCTATTTGTTTTGCAACTAACGCCAGGGCTTCATTACTCCGTTCCCTAGGGACACACTCCCACATGCTCGGACTGGAAATTAGCGCTTTTTGCCACAAAACATGCACAGCTTTGTCTTTGGTATGAAGAAGAATCCCGAAGCGCAGTGCTTTGCTGGCGTGTGTTTGCATGTGGCCATGGGCTGTTCAGGGTGCAGACCCTCCCTTCGAGGGGCTGTGGGTGTTGGTTTCATGGGTCTCGTCCAACCTGTTGTTTGGGCTTTACATGCATCCATGGGTGCGTGGGTTGTGCCGAGCATGGCTCTTCCTCAACTTAGTTGCTTAGAGACACAAAGACAATTGCAAGCACAAGGTCAAATTCAGCAGCAATATAAACAGAAATTTAAAATGCGTGTCGAATGCAAGTGAGAAAGTGAAGTGACAGATCCTGAGCTGGCACACAGCAGGTGAGGAGTGGGGGAGTTAGAGCAGAAATCTGCTCAAGAAGTGGCAGACTTTGTGCAGCCTTTCTGGTGATGTTTTACGCAAATTCTCTAACTGTGTGCATTTACAAACTTGCAAATCATGCAGGCAAAACGTAGGAGTCCTAGTTTTGCACAACTTCATAAGAGGCTGTTACCAGCGGCCTTGGTGATGGAAGATACTGCTTCCAAGCCTGTGCTCTCCTGACACTTTTAAGCCTAGACTTGTGAAGAAGAATGGATTTTAGGGACGACAGCCTCTAATCCAGATTGCATCTTCCATTTAAACCTTGTTGAAAGAATGTGAAAATGGAAACATGTGCGTGCAAATTAGGTGATCTGTTCACCTGCGTTGAGCATTAAAATACGTTATGCGCTAATACAATATAGTGCTTAGGTACCTGAGTGAATATTTTGTTACGTGGCTGGATATGTTTCCACGTGGAGCATAAATAAGGTTTCGGCATGAGATTTTCAGATTCTCTTGAGCTAAAGAAATAGCTGAGAGCAAAACTCTCTTCACTGAGCCTGTGCCTTTGGGAAAACAGGGCAGGTGCATTATTTGCAAGGCAGCGATAGGGTTTCCGCGTTCTTGAATTAGATTCCTGCTCCAGGAAGAAGCAGCCGTGGCCGAAGCCGGTGTGGGCTGATGTGCAGAGGGTCCCTCGGTGAGGAGACGGGTCTGGTCGCGGCGTCTCCCTCTCGCAGACGCTCCTTTGCGTGAGCTTCCACCATCCTCCCGCTGAGGGGGCACCATGAGCGTGCTCTCCATTTGGTTGTCTGGGAGTTGTGCCGTGCCAACAAGCGTGTTTGCTCATTACACCGAAATCGAGTTTTTGATGCTTTCCAAGCATTTTCTGGAAAGCAACAGATGTTGATTAGTGGTCTTTATAAAATCCACGTAAGTGCTGCACGTCCTGAAGTTTCCTTTTGGACTGCCTGTGCCTTCCAGCTCACAGGCTGCTCTTCAAACGACCGCTCCTCGCAGGAGATGCATTATTAAAACGCACTTTAGCAAACAGCAGCAAATGGCTTCCCTTCTCACACGGAGCAGGGCTGGCTGCTGCCTGTAGCAAACACGGTTAACGGCTGCAAGAGGAGAAAGGAGGCAGCGTGAGGTTATTTAAGGCTCAGTATGGCTAGGCAGAATGTGCTTGAAATGAAGATGCTGCTGATGAACAGAAAGAGAAAACACGGAGCTGGGGAAGGAAAAGAGCAGGTGGCCCCGGGCCGGTAGCGTTTGGCAGCAGGAGACCGAGGGGTCCCGTAGCAGGAGTCGTGTGACCGCGGCGTCCAGCGACGCCTGCCAAGGGTAGCGTCATTGCACGGTGTCCAGCCCGAGCGCGCAGGAGCCTGGTGCGGAAACCAGGACCGCTCCTCTTTGCTGTTTTACTTGCCAACAGCCGTGTCATCACGAGATGGCATTTTCCCCAAAACATTGCAGTGTTAGGGAGTACCTGCGTGTGTTCAGCGGGCAACGCGAGGCATTTCTGGATAGCGAATACAAGGCATTAGCGAAGGCCGCGCGTGTGCCCTGTTAGAAAGGTGCGCTTGCTTGCTTTTTTTTTTCTTTTCTTCTCTCCCTGTCAGATAAAGAAGCATCAGTTAGTCCATAACGGAGATGAGAAACCCGCTCTGCCCTTGGAGTTACGTCCCGTTAGTTCGTGGCGTTGCGTGAGCCGCGTGTGCCAGGGCAGCGCTCGTGGGCCGACAAACGCTGCCGTTCTGTGTTTGCTGCCGGCCCCGCGGGGGTGTTCGGTGCTGCTGGAGGCGCTCGAGTCCCCTCGTGCGTCGGTCCCGGCTTCGGGGACCCCGTCCGCCCGCGGTGCTTCTCGGAGCCCCTCCGCGGAGCGCGGAATCCCCTGTGCACACGTGCAGCTCGCTCGCTCCCTCTTCCCATCGGAAAAGAAAGACGGGCTGATTTTCCTTAACGTGGACGCAGTTATCTGTGTTTTAATTCCAACTAAGAAGCCAGGGCAAAGAACGCACTGTACAGATGCAGTCTAGCTCACCACAGTAAAGCCTAGATTATTTTTAGTCTTCACTATAAACCTATCCTAAAGTAGGTTAGTGGATCAGAGCAGATTTGCTCTATATTATTTATGGGTTGTTTTCTTCTGGTTCTTGCTGCTTGACTGGTTGCTGCTAAACAGGACTCCATGTTTCAGCAGCCTTCTCTTTGCTGTCACTTAGAAACTTGCTATTTTTATCTGCAGGAATCCCATCTCCCCAGCTCCCTTCTCTGCTAAAATCAGCACAGTGATAATGCGGGAGTTCTTTTATCGTGTGCCGTGCCGGGATCAGGCAGTGACGGAGGAGCTGCCGCTTTGGCGCATGAGCACGTGCAGCAGCAAGGCCCCCGCTCCGCGCCGCGTGTCCGCGCGGGCAGGAACGTGGCGCAGTCCTGGTGCTGCCCTGCTCTTTGGCCAGGCCGGCCCGTTTCAGAGGAGGTTTCCTGTACCAGAACTGTTTTGCTCAGACATTGCTATGAAAGGTCTGTTCCCCTTTGAGCCAGATAAGCAGAAACGTTTAGGGCAAAGGCAGTGGACTTCAGCTGTGAAGAGGTTCGAGTTCAGCATGTGCTAAGGACCAGGCGTACGGTTGTCCTCTCCGCAGGGCAAAGCAAAGTCCTTAGAGCTTTCGAGGAGCCTGGGATCCTCGTGGTTTAAAACCACTGTCAGATCATGGGCATCTACCCAGCAGCCAAATGTGACAGGCGCAGTAGAGCTGGTAATTTAGGAATCTGCATTTCTTCTTAATGAAATTTTTAGTCTACCAAGCTCAGGGAAGGGCGTGCTAGATGTTATTGCAATTCAGGACTCGGATTATGTTGGATTCTACGGGCACGGTCTGGGCTTGTGGGAAAAAGAAGACAACGGAGCGGGCAGCAAGCCGAGGGAAGCGCTGCCCCGGGCGCTGCCGCGGCCCCGTGTCCTTGCGAGGCCGCGCGAGGGCTCCGGGGTTGGGGAGCAGCGCGGGCCGTACCAACCGCCTCGGCCGTACCGACCGCCTCGGCCCTCGCTGCGGTGTCGGCCACGCGCTGCCCCTTCCTTACCCGCTGTTTCTCCCTCCTGGCCGTCCCGGGTCCGTTCGTGTTAAGGAACAGCGATGGCGAGGTGCGGAGAGGGGAGCGCGAGGCCCCGGCGGTGCCGCCCGGGGCTGCTGGTGCCCGCTCCGTGCGCGGGCGCCGCGGAGGTTCGGAGCAGCTCCCCGGCCGCGTCACAGCCCCTGGTCAGAGCGTTCCTCCCCGCTGAGGTTTCACCCTGCTGTGCCATTTCCACCTGCCTGTTGTGCCCATGACCCGACGTGCGTGCACAGGGGCTGGGCCCGACGGGCTACACGTAGATCCCGTTGAAACGCTGGCTTCCCGCGCGCTCCCGACGCGCGGCGCTCTGCCAGCCCTCCCCAATTAGGGGGGACGTTTTCATGCAGCCGCCGTGTCTGCCGGAGACCCGACTTCGAGCTGCCGTGAACTACGTGCATCTAATTCAAGGCGGCAGCTTTCAGGATTCAGCAGCTGCTTTGGAAATCTTCCAGTAAAACGCTTAGCTAATCCTGAGCTGGCTCCAGTGACAGGCCTGAACAAGCACCATTACAAGCTTATATAAGGTCAAACCTCATGGACGTTTCCCTTGCGCCTTTTCTTTCCTGGTCTCTGTGGGCCCTGGCTTGTTCTGCTGCTAGAAGGTAGCAGGTTGGAGGTGGCCTCCCCAGGCACCTCCAAATTTACCTGGTTAACACAGCGTCCCGAACCATCAAACCGTCTTTTGTAGGAGCTCTGGTGATTGCACGAGGCTGCTGCCTGGCACAGTTAGCAGTTGGAGGATGAAGGCCTTCACATCTGATTATCAAACACAGAGATAATACCTACTACTTAACATGACACTCAACAGAGAGCCTGAATCTGGCTTCTGCAGCTCAGTGAGTTCTTTCTAAAGCGCTTCAGTGTTAAATTGCACCTGAATCAAATGATTCAGTGTGGGGCGGATTTCTGCTGTTGGGCTATAGCAGCTTTTCTTTAACGTTAGCTGTGCGTGATTCCCGAGCCAAATGCCCTTCAGAGTTATTTAAGAGGTTCTTTTCTCCATTTTGATTGTGTGTTTCTGAATTATGCATTGAACTTACCAGGGTGAGTAATGCCTCGCAGCTTCTCCGTGTCAGCTCGATGTTACCCGCTCGGCTGCAGCCGCGCGTCTACGCGGAGGAAGGGCGCTCGCGCTTCCCTCGCGCGGTCCTCGTGCCGCTGCTCGGCCTGCGCTCCGCTCCGCGCACGCTCGCAGCCGGGCGCTCCTCTCGCTCCGGAATCCGTTTGTGAGCGATGGGAATTACTGGGGCAAAGTGTGTTTGGGTTCCCAGAGCGAGGCCTGATCCTTCTCGCCCGGGGCCGGAGGGAGCCTGCGCTGAGGTGGAGCAGCCGCACGGGCGCTCGGTAGGAGACCAGCAAAACCCTCCCCGGAATTCGAGAAACCTCCCCAAAAGGCAGCACACAGTGATCCCGTTCATGGCAGTTTATCGGCTCCGTAAGTGTTGATTCTAGGTAACGAGAGGCCAGAAGGATAACTGTTGTAATTCCAGGGGCTACAGGAAAAAGGTATCATTTGACACTTGCCCATTTATGTGGAGTCCGGTTGTGTTTGGTTAAGTGCAGCTCTGAAGGTGAAAAGCAAGCAGTTTTCTTTCAGTGGCTCTTCAGAGTGTTGTACAGTAGGACATGGTAAGGAAGAAATACATCTCCCTCTGTTTTAAGTGCTGTGTATTAACGTTGGTTTCTTTTGTGAGGTTAGTGGCTTTGCTGTTGGAGCTCTGGCGCTGTTCTCCCCTCGCAGGAGCAGCATCGTGTCCCTCGGTGCTGATGGCAAGCGTGTTTCTAGAGCTGCAGCAATTTGTTCTGAAAGGTTGATGTTACACTGGGTTGACAAGGGAGGAATTCCTAATTTTAGCTTTTTCCCTTGCAATCTCCCTGTGTTATGTTGCCTGTTACATTTCTTCTACTATCTTTTAAATAATTCACTCCCAAGAAACCTGCTGGAGGTTCCTCTGCTTCAGTCTGCCTCTATCTTTAGTTTCATCTGCCAAGACGCCCTTATTTGATCTACCTTGGTTTTTTTGGTCACATCAGGCACTTTGATGTGCAGGTGGTCTGCAGTATTGCTGTTTCTTTTTTGTGATGTCCCCCTTTATTTTGTTCTGATATGTACATAAAAGTTTTATTCTGAACAGCATTCAGTTTTTACCATTTATACTAGAGTTAAAAATCAAGAGTCGGTGCTGGCTTTGTCAGGGTCACTTATCGTATGGACAGGCCTGTTGCAGCTTCAATTTGCCTGCTTGCTAAAATAGGCTGTCACTTGCTGGGGACAGCCAGATCTGTCAAGCTCCACAATTTTCCTGTATTAGTTCTATTGGTTTTATTGCCTTTCTTATGCTCTGAAGGATGATGGTTGTTGAGTGACGAGAACCTGGAAAATCATTCAAGTTGACAGTATTTTTTAGATTTCTTTTTTTTCCCTTGTGTCTGTATACATAAAAAAGAAAGGCTTGATGGCACAGTGAGCTTGGTGGGGAGTTTGTGATAATGTTGAAACCTTTCTTTAGATTCCAGTGTCTGCTTTTGGTGCTGTCCCAGTACCATTGAACCAGCACTAGAAACCCTGGCCGGTGGTTGGTGCCTCACTGCTTTTGTGTGCCTGGGATATACTTTGGTTCTTGTGTGTGAACTGTGATATGTGACTGCGGGGTAACTCGAGAGCTCTAGTGCTCGAGCGTGAAATACGGAGAGGACAAAAGGCAAAGCTGCCGTGTGTCCCCCCGGACGGCAGGATGAAAACCCGGTGGCCCGGTTCTGGCCACCCCGGTCAGGGCCATGGCTCTCTGCTGCTGGGTCACCGCTGCTGCTGGGTCACCGCTGTCTGTCCGCGCTGGCCCTGCTGGGAAGCAGCGATTCGTTTCTGGGTGCCTATAGAGACACCGGAGTCGTGGCGCGCGGGCAGCGTCTGGGCAGGATGCGTAGCCGCTTCGCGTGCCCCGCGGAGGCGAGGTGGGAGACGGCCGCGGCAACGGGAGCGCGCGGAGCTGAGCAGGGCCGAGCAGCGCGCGGGGAGCAGCCTTCATCCTCGCGTCCCGCCAAGACCCGTCCTCGGGAAGCTGCTGACACTGACGTGCTGCATCTCCAAGCGCTCACCTGATAGATTTGTTCCCACTATTTAAAAATCTAATTGGTTGTAGCTTCTACATCTGTCACCCGTTCAAGCTGAGCCCAAGGGATAAACAGAGCTCACCTTGCTCTGTTTAAATAACGCAGCTCTTGAGGTTATCAGCGTTCTGTCAGCTGCTAGAAAATTACCAGGCTGCTCACATGCAGTGGGTTTGAGACTGATATATTACGCTGAAGGGCAATTTACTTTGCCGTAGCCAGGTGATAAAGCTCTGTCTGCTCACTGCAAATAATAATAATAATAATATCTCTAGATAGCAGCTGAGTTGCTTGTTCTACCTTGGGAGTTTGGGGCGGGACAGGACTCGTTATCCGCTCTCCATTTGCTCCCTCGGAGCGTGGAAGCCCCTTGCTCGGTGCGCCCGGGAAGGAGGCCTGGCTGCAGGAAGGAACGGGTCCTGCTGCCCTGGATTCAGGCACTTGTGGACGCGTTAACTGGAGCTGCATGTCCACCCCAGAAGCGATGAGCTGATGCCCACGGGTCTCGGCATTCGGGGAAAGGAAAAGCTCTGTTAATACTCCCCAGGGTACGTTTATCCAGCTGTATTTCCTGTACCTGTTGCATTCTGTGCTGAGGATTCTGCTGTCTCTGAGTGTGCCCCGAAGCGATGACCCTCCTGAGCCCCAGCGCCTCGGTTGTGAGTGTTATCCCTGGCTCTCCCGGTGAAAGGGACTGCAGCCGGGACAGACTCTGTTACCCCCTTTTGTTTCTTAAAACCTGCCTGTGACCCCAAGCGCTGGACCACTGTGCAGCTTCCCGGCCGGAGCGCACGGATACCGACATCCTGCTGGTGATTGATTTCATTATCTTCCTTCCTTTGAGAGTAACTTTGGTGGTATTTGGCGTCATTTGGAGCCTTATTTCTCAATCACAGTCGGTTATGCTTTTTGGTGCTCCCTTCCAGGCAGCAAGTCTTATTCCACACCTTCGATGGACCTTCCAAA
The DNA here is from genome assembly GCF_059628265.1 of Tinamus guttatus. NCBI lineage: Eukaryota > Metazoa > Chordata > Aves > Tinamiformes > Tinamidae > Tinamus > Tinamus guttatus. The sequence goes on from NW_028289049.1 coordinate 930,066, forward strand.
GGGATCACAATTTCCTGGTGGGAGAAACGCGGGCACACAGGCCTAGGGCAGATTTTTACTGTGCTTTATAAATAAAAGTGGGGTCCAGAGCTGGGCCTCACTGCTGCAGGTGGGTGTTCTCCTGGACATGCCCTAGGTCTCCCATAAGGACATCCGGAATTAGTGAGTGTGGGATAAGTAAAGGGGATGTGTGTGTGTGCAGAGGGACTCCAAGGGAAATGTGGGAGTCAGGTTTGTTTAAGTGAGTCCCCGTAGCTCATGGCTGGGTCTGAACTGGTGGAGAGCCTGCAGGACCCTCGGGTGCCTCCCCAAGGACCGAAACGCAGCGGCCGAGGCGGCGGGGCAGAGACAGGGTGCAGGGGTGACCGTCACACGCGGGCAGATGCTCCCGGTGCCTTTTTGTTGCTCTGCTGTGCAGGAGGGAAGGTCAGTAGCCTCCGACGCTGGCAGAGTGTCAGGAACCCCGTTGCTCCCGTGATCGTTTTGGAGTCAGGGCACCTTGCTTTTAGCTAATTGAAAGAGCAGTTTTGCCTGGCAAGAGCACAACACCCGAAGCCTAAGTTGTCTTCCCTGTGTGGCTAATTAATGGATACAAATTGGGGGATGTTAATTTGATTCTTCACCTTCAAAACAAGGCTCCATTTGGCTGAAATCACTTATGTAAAATTGGTCTATTGTCTCCATCATTCATATCTCAAATTTAACCCATCATTAATAAGACTGCTTGCCTGCTGACCAGGCCCTGGTATCACAGTTACTGGTCACTGTTGAAAATCAAGTGGGTATGTGAAAGAGTTAAGCTCCCAATCAAAGCTGACATATCCAGCAGGTTCTCCCTCCGCTGCCGGAGAGCAACCCAGGGAGTTTCAGTGCCAGTCACAAGCTGCGGAACACAAACACAGCAGCAGGAACAGAGAGAGACCCGTGTTTGTGTGCAAAGGTCCTTGAAATGTCCCCTGCGCGTGGGAAGGACTCCTCCCGTGGTGTTCACCACCAAAACAGCACTGACAAATGACTCCCGGACAAATAACCTTGGGAACGATGCAGCTAGAGACAGGGTTTTGGTTTGGTTAAGGGTGTTTGTAAGAAAATGTAATTATCAGAACGAGACAAGTAAAAATAAATAAAATAAAGGTGGGGTGGTATTTCAGCAAGGATGGGAAAGTTCTCTGCTCAGCAGGGTTGGTTCTCAGTGGAACCGAAGGTTTGTTTTGGGCGCTCTACAATACACTCATGTGGACCAGGATGCTGCGCTTATGTCATTCTATGTGTTTGCTCTCTAACATTAAATAGAGAAAACAAAATATAAATGTCACAAAATACCAGAAGATCTTCCTAAAGGAAACCTGCTTCCAAAGGTTGAGTAGCTCTGCTGTTACAAAAGATTCAGAAAGTCCTTGAAACGGTCTAGTAAGGAGCTAATTCTCCTGTCAACACAGGTCAGATGTGCCCCTCTGAGCAGCATAGCAAAGCACTGATGGGTTCGTGTTTCCTTTAAGATTTCAAGGCAATCGCTTGGGAGACTAGAAATATATGCAGGAAGCCCTGTGAGATGGATTCAGTCTAACACAGCCCGCAGCAGGAGTTCTTAGATGCTAATCTGCCCTTGCTAATCTGCTCTGTCTGCGCGAGTATAAAGAAGACAGACAGACAGGCGTCTAATACATTCTTCTCTGGCAATTCAAAAGAAACTCAGATCTTGTGCTTCTTGGTCTCATTCTTTAGAGCCTGAAGTGCTGCTTGGGTTTCCCAGTTTAGGGCATATCAAGCTGAAGCCATCAACTGTAGCATGAATCCAGGAGTCCCGCTCTGAGAAAGGAGGCAGCCTGTGCGTTGCGTTTCCGTGTGCTGTATCGCTGGTTCTGTCCTTATCGGCCTGTGGTGATGCCCTTAATCTGGAGCAAGTGTTGCTTGGCTTCCTGTGGCTTCCTATGCATCTGTAATTCAGAATCACACATCCTTATGAGCTGTAACTTTCAGTGCCAAGTGGAAGTTGGACTCTAAAATGAAAAAAATGTTGTACCTCAGAAAGAGGGCTTTGGATTCCCCAACACTGGGGCTTGCTCCTTGCCTTATTATCATAACAAAACCTTCGATGAATTGCCTATCTGCTACATAGCGGCGTCATAAGGGTTATCCCGTGGGAATAACAGTGTTACAGGGCCACCAAAGCCAACATCATGAGAGCGTTCTGAGCATTATTGATGTTCTTCCTCTGGAAATTGTATTACCTGTCACTAGTATCAAGAGTAACAAATTTAAAGAAGCTATAAATGACAAAGCCCTCAGCAAGAGCAAACAGTAGAAATAAAAAGGACTCATTGGTTTACCATGCTTCGTGTGATGTACGTGGAACATTAAATAGCATTTCTCTGCTATATCTCCGGGCAGGCATCGAGGTGACACTTGCATCCTCCTCGGTCACCTGGAACCCGTGTTTCTGCCCTTGCTCTGCTGTCTCCGTGGGAGAAATATGGGAAGCCGAGAGCCGGTTGGCCCTATATCCTGAGCTTGGTAATTTGCATGAGAACTGGTGGCTCTCAGTGTTTACCTCCTAGGGAACCAGTTTGCCTTCCCGTTGTGAGAACGAGGTAATTAAAATACTTCCCTGTTCCTTAAGCTGTTAAATTAGGTTAGGCAGCATCCTTTCCTAAATGCTGGTGTGAATCAGACCCATTTTCAGGACTTCAGTTGAAGTGCAGCCATTTTTTCTTGAAGGTCATTTGCGTTGTCTCCTCCCTTCCCTTTTGATTGACTTAGATTTTGCTAAGATTTGCATTGAAACTGACACAGATTTATTCCATTAATAACAAAAAGATTTTTGAAATGTTTATGTCGTTGCTCAGCATCTTAAAATGCTCAGCCATTCAGTCGTCCTTTCAAAAGGCCGTGCTGGCTTTGCTAAAACCTAAGTCTGTAAGAATTTCTGGTAAGGAGTTCCTGCAGAATTTACACAGATTTAGAATTTACATAGAATTTAGAAAACTAAACCCCAAACCATCCTGCTTCCGCCTCCATCTGTATGTCGGCTCGTAGCTTCTGTCTCATTCTCCCCGCCGATCTGATGCTGTGTGATGGAGATGCTGCAAACCTGGAGAGACAGTGGCAGAAAAGTCCTCCTGCAGACTCCGGCCATGCCTGCAGACCGAGCTCCTCGCAGATCCCAGGGAACGTTCCTCCTGTTTGGGACAGGGAGTTAGAGCAGCGAACGGGACCCTGGAGGTCCCCGCTGCTCCCAGGGCGCAGGAGGGCTGCGTCGGCAGCCCAGCTCGGCTGGGTGTTTCTGGATGAACCAGTGCAGCCCCGGCTCGTGGCAGAATTATCTTGTCCCTGTCAGCAGCCTGTGTAAGTTAGAGCTTCCAGCCGGGAGCACTGACACACATGATAAGAAATTTCCATTCGCCAAACTAAGAGCATCTGTGTGAGGAACAGAAATGCTTTTTTTTGTTGTTTTGGTTTGGTTTGTTTTTCTTTGTTTTGGACTTTTGGTTGTGCAGTAACATCTTCTGCTGTTCTTTTCTACCAGCATAAGAGACATTCCCGTGAAAGATAATAAACAACTCGGAAATCAATTTCCTCTTGCAACTTTGGAGGGCAGGAATTACAGTGCTGCTTTTTTCTGTCTTTCAAAGCATATATTAAGTAAAGAAATGTGATCCCCAGGAGTATTCAGAGGCAGCTCTTTGTATATACAACACCTTCAAATATATCACATCTGATGATGTATTAGTAAGTATTTGGTGTTTGTTCTTTATTGCAGCTCTCCTGCTTTGCTGCTTGTCCCATTTAAATGCTGCCTTCTAATGCCCAGGCTAATCTATGTGCTGTGCTTAACCTCTGCTGGATTGCTGCCAGTCTCTGGTGCAAAAAAAGCTTATTTAGACATTTCCTGACTTTTCCCTGGATGGGACTTTTATTGTTTCAGGGGTTGCTTAGGGGCAGTTCAAATCGAATTAGCCGTGCACCAACATACTGCTCCATCCAGAGCACCACCAGAGACCCCGGTGACTCCATTTCTATTGTGGAATGATGCTGTCCAGCTCTGAGCACCCCACGTATCCCGTGAGAAGTTTCAAATGCTCTGTCACAGCTTAGGATTTATTTATGTTTCCTTGCGGTATATTTGTGTGTAATTAGATGAAGAGGATCTTGAGGTGAGGGTAGATGCAGATTTTAATGTGGTGCCGTCAGTGTGAAGCTCCTGCAGCCTGTGAGTGGAAAAGGTCTCTCCATAGTGCGATTGCCCTGGGTCAGCTCCGTGCTGTGGAGCTGGGCTGAGCAAGCTCTGCTTGTATCTGGCCAGAAATGCACAAGTTTTAAGGGAGGTAAGAAGGTTTTATCGCCTTCCTGCCTGCCTTCTCCAAAGCTTGTCATGATTGATCCTCTGCCATTAGGCACTGCTGGAGATGCAGCCACAGGAGGTGCTTCTGCAGCCGTCAAGGACAAGGCGTTAGAGAGCAGGATACTGATGTTTGTGTTGAGGATGTGGCTGCCCGTGCGTTGAGCACAGATGAGCAGCTCGGTCAGGATGCTCTTTGCAGGCCGGCGCTTGAGAGCAGCAGCGATTTGCCCGCGTGCCCGGGGGAACACGGACGGGAGAGGCACAGGGAGCAGGCGCAAGAAGCGTGTGGGTTTCGGGGAACACCGGGAGCAACCGGGGCACACACATGCACAGAGCCCGCAGAACGTTTGGGGCTGAAAAACTGGACAAAAAAAAAATATTTTGGAACATTTTGGCCAATTGGCCAGTGCGTGATATTCTAGCTAGTGTCACACCAAGGCTGCCCAGAAACTGCTTCCCTTTCCCCTTTGCTCCGTGCTCCGGCCTGCCCGATGTGCTGGTGGTGCCTGTCCGTTCTCCGCGCTGGCTCTCCGCAGACTTGGCAGGACTCGCTGTCCCCCCCATTTCGGCTCGGCAAGAGCCTGGGAGCTGGAGAAACTCCGCTGTGCGTTTGTGCTAAAAGGAAAAACAGGGCCGTGCGGTGGACTGGTGCCACCAGCAGCGACTGGCTTGTGTGCTTGGCCCAGGCAGCCAGTGGGCAGCAGGGAGGCTGCACCTCTCCCCAGCTGGCGTGCTGGGAGCTCTGCAGCACCGTTACGTGCTATTACTGCCTTCTGGATAGCGTGGACATTTTTGCTATCACATAATTTTTCATTTTTCATGAGAACTGGGATTAGATTAATGCCTAAGCTATGGAAGAAGCGTAACGCCATGCCAGTCTGATTTATTGACCACTTAGTGCTGATGAAGCTGCAAACAAGAGTCAAGCAGATGTTGTAGCTGCATATTTCTTTATCAAAACTAATATTTTTCTTATTTTTTTAACCACTTCTCGTGCTATCTCCTGTCCGCCCTGTTTACAACACCAGAAATGCTGGAGCAAATTCTCCCAGAGCTCAAGGAGAAAGTGCCAGGAGGGACTGGGTGCGCCGCGCGTCGGGAAGCCAGGCAGAGGTGGCAGCAGCTTCGGCTCCAGCGTGTGGAAATCGGATTGGCTTTGCCAAGGTCGCCCCTAGCACCGGCTCCATAGCTACGAGGTGGTGACTCCTTTGTAGTCCATGCCAGGGCCAGAAAAGGTCCCCCAGTAGCATGGCTTGTATGCCCATCTACTGCACTTACACTCCAGCCAGAGGCACTTCTCAAGTACCTGTCACTGGCTGCTGTGGCTACTTATCCGACCACCACGGCAATGCATCCGAGAATCAGCGACATACGTATAACCTTCATGTTTAGCAAATAGAACAAATCTCAGTAACAAGCAAATGCCTAGGAAAACCCATAAAGCTTTGCTGAAAAGTAAGTGTGTAAACTTGCCATCCTGTGATTTGTGGTGGAAGTTCCAACGTGTTCAAAATCACTGTAAATCCTGAACCAGCAGGCAGTGCGGCAGTTCATTAGCACGCTGGGCACGGCCCCAGAGCGTGCCTGAACTCGGTGCTCTAGGGATCGCTCACCAAAGCCGACCCGACCGAACCGCCGCTGTTGGCGTTCGGCAGGGTGCGGGAGGGAGACCAGAACGTGCTGCGTTAGACAGGATCCCCCGACTGCTGGGGCCTGTTTTGTCATCACGGTGGTTTGTGCGGCCCAGAGGTGCTTCTGCCTAAAGCCGGGGCGGATTTCCCGTGGGCGGCATTGCCGGCGCTGCTGCTGCAGGTCCCCGAGCGCGCCTGCCTTCCCCGTGCTTTCCAGCGGGCAGGAACCTGGTGCTGGCGGCTGTGGCTCTCCTGGCTCCCTCCCAGGGTTTCAGTGCCCTTGCTGCTCCCCCTCCTCTTTGGTCTTTCTGGTTTTGCTGACACTGCATTAATGAAGGGGAGCGTCCTGGAGCTGTGCAAAACCCTCCCCCCAGCAGCAGGGCTCCTGTCCGATTCTGCCACTTACAGATGTGCTAATAGACACATAGCAAAAACGTATCTGCTTACAGACCTGCTCTATCATATACCAGCTGATAAGCTGGCAGACAATACGCTGTCAGCATCCAGCTGGTGTCTGAGAGTGATGGGCCTTGGAACGTGTCAACTGCTCGAGTCGGCTCCCTGGGAAATGAGCGGGAGTTTCGCCACTGAACCCAGTGGAGCCAGAGTTAGGCCGTGGTGGACTGCATCCCAAAACCCCTTCGCAGAAAGAGCTGTGGGAAATACGGACAGCCCTGGGAAATGCTGTAAAGTTCTTTTGGGCAGAGCTGTACAGAGGAGGGTTTTTGTAAAGCTATGGCACAATTTAATTTTTTCTGCTCAGGAAACTGGCCTTAATTCTGGGTCTTGCCCATCGGAAGTCACCTGCGCTGAGGGTGCTCTCGTGTTGGACGAGGTCACCAGGCCGCGGCGCGGGCTCTGTGTAGCTGCGGTTCTGCGCAGCCTTAACGAGAGCGCTCCCGTTAGCGCAGCGCCGCCAGCAAGGGAGGCCTCGCGCTCTAACAGCATTAATGAAACAGTAGAGTTTTAATTACAGCATTATCCTATTTATTTTTATAAATAATTCCAAAGCAGTCATTACAGTTTGTGAATTTGGGAGTAAATGACTTAGGGGAAAGAAATCAAGTTCTCAATCTTGTTATTATCTATTGTACAATCTCCCTGGGATGCTGTTGGGAAACTAGCTGATTTTTTCTGTGGCTGCTGTTAAGATGATTCATTTACTCGCGCGGTGGTAACATCCTACTAAGCTTCCGACTTGAAAGGCCGGTGTAAGGGGACAGCGCTGCAGTGCGTCAAAGCAAAGTTGCCTTTCCCTTCCCTTTCCCTTCCTCGACTCCCTTAAGAGGAAGGTGCGATGGGAAGGAGAGCAGAGCATTAGTCAAACCTGCAGGACTAAGTGCCTTGCAATTGTTGCAGTTTTTTTTTGCACGAGTTCTGCCGACAACTCTGTTCACTCGCCAGCTTCTGCAGGTCGCTGCTTTTATCACAAGGCAGCGAGATTTTCAAGAGACGAGAATTCATAGGGTTGCGTGGGCAGAGCCTGTGCTTGGGTGAGCTCTGCGGTGCCGTTACCTGCTTTGGCTCTTCCCTCTCCTCTTCTGACAGCACAACTGATTTTGATGTCCTTGGGGGCATTGCCGTGTATTCAGGATAGTCTAATGTGGACCAGAACTAATGTGGAAGCACTTGATGAAGCAGATCACGTAGCCCTTAAGCCAGAGCAAATTATCTGGTGTTTGTTGCGACTGGCGTGCTCAGGAGTCTTGCAAGCATTGCTGTTGTATGGCTTGAAAATGATTCACACCGAGCAACCCAAGAGGATGGGGAGACCACAAGCGATGGGCGCTCACGGAGGAGGAAGCTTTTTGCAAAATTTGTCCTGTCTTGTCTTTTCCACCTCTTTTAAAGAATAGTTCTGATCCCAGAAAAATCTGGAATGTAATGAGAAGAGAATCACTCTTTCTGTCGCAATTATGATCATTATAAAAGGAAAATAAATCCAGACAGCACTGGGCAGGGGTGAGGTCCTGCTACCTAATGTTTGTGCTCTGTTCTCCCTGCAGAACCCAGACATCGTGTTGGTGCATTACCTGAATGTACCTGCCATCGAGGACTGTGGAAAACCATGCGGCCCCATCTTGTGCTCGATAAACACAGACAAGAAAGAGTGGGCAAAATGGACAAAAGAGGAACTCATTGGACAGCTCAAACCCATGTGTGAGTACCTGAAGACTTTTTTTTTTCCCCCTCTTTTGCTCTCTGTGGTGTTAATTTAGAGTGCAAGGTCTCCCAGCCACTGATCTTCAATTCAAATGAATCATTGGTCTCCTTCAATCTCAGCTTATATCTGTGTGTGTTTTCTGTCTCATAATCTTTTCATCCCAGTAGAAAAAAAGCAATGGAGATGATGTGCTTTAGGACAGGTAGCATCTACCCATTTACCCAAGTTCTCAACTTTTTAGTCTAAAAAGAAGGCTGCTTAGGTGTACAGAGTCATCAGTAAGTTCGCTCTGCAAACAGGCAGCTCTGCGGATCTCTTTGCATCTGCTTTGAAATGGATTTTTTTCTAATATCACATAACTGACCTCTCAGTACGTTATTCTCCGTGCGCACTAGTAGGTTCAGTGGATGAATCTAGTGATGGGATGGGGATGTTAGCACTAGATGGACTCTGTTCTGCAAAACTGTGTGGAGAGTGATTTGCTGTATCTACAGGAAACTCATTTTGATGAATTTATGGAGATAATTTTCTCTAAAACAAAATATGGCAAAAATTTGTAGCCAAATGTCACAGGTAACACTTGTGTTTGGCAAGGTTGCTGTACTGCATGAAGAAAGATGCCCTTCAAACAACAACTCTTTTTTTTTTTAAAAAGGAAGGGTTTCTTTTTTTCCCCCTGGGCTTCAGAACCTTTCTAATACTGTTATAAAAACATTTAATTTGCAAAGATATTATTAGTACAGCAGTGACATTTAATACATGAATCAGGAGTGTCTTAAGTAGCTTCAGGCAGCCAACACATTCTCGCAAGTGTAAACACCATTTTTTCCCTACAGTTAACTTGTCTAAAAAATTACCCCGAGCTCCTGTCTGTTGGAGCCAGTCCCATCCCCTGAAGTTACTTTTCCCACCGGGATCTTGTCCCGCTCCTCGCACGGGCCGAGAACAGCAGAGGTCCCGTCCAGGCAGGTGATGCTCCGGCTGTCGTGTCAGGCAGCGCAGGGCTCTGCGCGAGCGCTCGCAGAGGAGGGGTCGGTTCTGGTTGTCCGCGTTAGGATCCGTCCAGCTCTGACCTTCCATTTCATTGCCGAGGCCTGGGGAAAAGGATATGATGCAGAATATAGTGAGCACAGCGGTACGCTGCACCTATAGAAATAGCCTAACCTTGCCAGGCTAGCACAGGACGTGATATTTAATGAAGTTAGGTGATCTTGGGTATTCCACAAATTGCTAGATAGGAACCAACGAGAACAGCGGGAATCTCAGAGCAGGGTGTTTGTCCCTCACTCCCTTCTGTCACCCCGTGTGGGGACACCGCCCAGAACAGCAGCCGGATCCTCTCAGTGTCACTGAGAAAATTATATTGTATGTCCCAATATGTTCATCAGCACCTTTTTTTGCGATTAAAGATAGAAATCAGGCACAATGTAGATCTATAAGCAGGAGAAAATGAACTCGGCAGCCGTAGTACCAGGCCTGCCTTGCTCTCATCCCCACCCCCAGATGATGCTGGTGTCGTGCCAGGCTATGAGCAATTAGCGGGTCACCAGCCTGATGAACACGAAGCCCGTGGCCCTGGCGCTCTCGAGCGGCCGGTCCCGCGCTGGCTGCAGGGCTGGAGATTCCGAGCGCGCTCCGTGCTCGGCGCATCCCTGCCGCAGGAAGGGGCTCGCGGGACGGCGGCAGCCGGCGATCCCCTCCCAGGCCAGCGGCCTCTGTCATCTCCCCTGCACTTTCTGTTTCCCTTTAATTGCCCAAGAGACAGAAGCGTGGCAATTGATACCGTTTTTATGTGTTAATTCACGATGATCTTCTAAGAGAACACCCCCATTTTTTATTCTAGTACACTGTTTATTCCTTTTCCATGCAGAGTTGGAGAGACCCTCAAGTAGAGGAGAGGGAGAAAATGATGTGTTTGCTAGGAAAAAAAAAAAATACCCTGGGGCTAATTACATTAGACAGAAATCCAGGATGCTCAAGGTATGGCTGAGACTGTGCAAGTGCCTTAATATTAAACAGGAGAGGAAGTGACAGCCTGTTAAAAAATCTGCAGTGCATCAAGAAAATTACGTGAAAACTACAACAAACTAACCATAAATTTAATAACACTTGGCTCTTTTATGTCCCAGGAGGAAAGAGCAGAATTCTGCACAATTATTCAGACTATGTATGCATGTGCACGTCCCTGTTTATGGATACGTAGTGTGGAAAGCACATACTTAGAAATGTAGCTAAAATAAAATGTAGCTTCAGATTCCAATTGGACTTAGAAAACAGGGCACAACTAAGCGTGTTTAGGGAACGCAGAGGAGCGCCGCTTGCCAAGAAGACATCAGATTTGATTCCAGAATGGGGTGTGCCTTGAAATTACGGTGCCAAACACATTAGTTTTGTCACGTTTTCACATTAATCACATTTTTTCAGTCTTCACAGTTCGATTTCCTGATATTTCCCAACTTCTCTGCCCTAAAGCAGATTAGACAACAGCAATGAAAATGTTATGCATAGTGGCATTGGTGAAGGGAGGGTCCAATCTGTAGGCTGTCATGGTGGACCATATCATGATCCATCCAGTTTTGTTCCTCTCTGCTCTGAAACTACGCAACATTCTTGTTGTTTCTTTCGTTTTCTTGCTTAACAAGAAAGCAAAGAAGTTGGGAAGGGCTGGATATGCTACACGTGTATGTGCACCTACAGCAGGGTGATTCTTCTCTCCTTCAGCTGACCTCAGCTGACCTCAACATTAAAATTGCCTTTGAAACAGTTTGGGTTTTAGTAATGCAGATGTCCAGTTTTGCTGGAATAATATTTACCTGTTAGTATAATTGACTTTTTTTTTTTTAAAAAAAAAAGGAATGCAACCCTGGGAACTGGATGGATTCTCATATCTAGCGCTCTGCCTTTGAATAACTTCCCTTTACATGAGCTTGGCAGCAGTACCTGCCGCTTGCTGGGTTTCTCCTTGCTCGCCCAGGCTCGCTCGGCCTCCTCGTGCCCCGGTGTGCGGCTGCGAGCGGCAGCGACGTGAGGGAGGCGGCTGCTCCTGTCCCCCGTGTCCCCGTCCCGGAGCGCAGGGCTGCGGCCAGGGAGAGGCCGGTGCCGCCTCTCGGAGCAGCCTCGGGGCTCCCTCCCCGTTCCTGCTCCTCAGAGGCCACGCGCGGCCGGGCCGGTGGAGCCGCTGTTGGCACCCTGTTGAGGGCTGCAAGCTCAGCGCTTCCCTGTGCGCCCGGTTCAGGAACAGCTCATTTCCACAGATATCACTAGTAAGATTTTACCACACAAAACAAACAAAAACCCTCTAAGAAAGATATGTGTTAACCACTGAAAATTATGCTAAAGGAAGTGTCAAGATTAAAATTCATTAAAGCACTAGCCTATGTATTTGGCAATTTGGGTAGCTCCCCCTCTCCCACTGGTACCTGCTAGAAATTGCAGCCCATACGCTGCGTATGATCCAGGTACAAGTATTCTTCTTCTTCTCTCTTAACTATGCCAGAGAAAGACCAAAATATCTAATATTACAATATTAGGAGTTTGGGGGTTTTATATCTGGACTATAATCTTGGTGATTATAGCATATCGAGAAATGAAGCCAACAAAGACTCATTTCACAGCCAAGTTGGATTTCCTTCGCTTATCAGTCAGTGCCACCTGGTGGCCGGTGCCCGTTTGCTGCTGTCGTGACTTTCCCGCTGCGAGGAGCAGTCGGCGGCCGCGGCTGCGCGACGCGAGGACAACCCTCATCCGCGCTCTTGTGGCCGGCCACCAAGGTCACTTCACTGGGACTTGGTGCTGCTGAGGGAAACGGGGTCCTGTCCCAAACTGTTTGGAATAGATGCAAAATAATGGAAAGGAGGAGAAATAAATGGTCCTGGAGCTAAGGGGAGGTTACTTCATTAAGTGGGAAGATGGGCCTTGCTTCAAAGTTTTCTCTTTTCTCCCCAGTGAGAGAAGGACATAATCTTGTCTACAAAGAGCATTAGCTGTGGAGGTCAGGCCTTGAATGGTTCTGCTGTTGTGTTGGGATTCTGTTCTCTTATCATAGAAGGAGGCTGTTAAAATATTGAAGCATTTGTTTCTGCTGCTGTGGCACCGGTCACAGCCCACACACGCTAGTGCAGCCTTGGGGACAGCTCTCCTGCACCTTGCACGGTCAGCCCCGGTACTGTCCTGTGAGCCCCGTGAGTACTGGGGCAAGACAGTGCCCACAAGTAAAGAAAATGCCATAAAATTCAGCTTTATGAGCGGAGACTGCTGGGCAGACGTTGGGACGGGCTGGGGAGAACAAGTCGTGAGGATGCAGTGGCCGCAAGAGCCGAGGTCGGCAGCGGGGCCCTCGCCGCGGGTCGCTGCCGCTCCTGGAGCGTCCAGCGTTCGCTGCGGTGGCTCTAACGGCGCCAAGCGGGACGCGTCGCCCTTGGGCAGGTTGGTAGCAGCGGGTGCCTGGGGCACTTCCCAGAGCTCCGATGGGAGCAGAGTTTTGTGAAAGATGTGTTTTAACCAGAAGCCTAGAAAAGAGATGGGGAGACGTATAGCTGTCTGAGATGTAGATGTTCTGTTCTGTTGTGGCTCTTAGAAGTGCATGGCAAAAGATCTGGTGCAATTCATGAGAGGCAAAAAAAAGAAATCTAAATCCTCTTGACTCAAATTTGCTGCAGCAAATCATTTCCATCCGAGATCCCCAATGAACCATAATGCCACCTTTATTTCCCTTCCAAATGCTAGTCTGCCAGCCTCTGAAAGATGTCCTTGAACTGAATGTCTGAGAAGCAGATGGAAAAGTGAACTCAGTGTTAGCAGAAACACAGTCTGGCCGGCAGTGAAGTGCTGCGTGCGTAGTCAAAGCTGTATTCCTTCTTGTGAGCATTCATTCTGTCCCTGCCAGATAAGCTTCACATAGTAGCTAAATTGAAACACAATCAGAGCCAAGCACCTTCACACTTCTATTACACTGCATACAATTCCAAAACTCAATAACAGGGCCATTTAGCAAATCAGATAAGAAATCCCGAGTATCACAGAAGGGAATGACCCAGTGATAGCAACTTTGTCCTGATCAACGTTGTGAGAGGCAGGGATTCTTAGTGAGATCTGCTTTTTATTATAAGCAAGTAACTCATGGATTGCTACGAGGGCAATCCAGGGGAGTTACTCCCGCGCTGCTCTTTCATGTGTGAGCAGCCTTGAACTTCAGGTGTTATGTGTAAAAATTGCTTTAGCAGTAAATCGAAGTTGCAAAAGCCTCACTTTGAGCTCTATATTCCATGAATATAAGTAACGCTCTGCTGGCCCTTCCTAAATGTAATCTGACTATATGTAGTTCCTCCTTGCTGTTAAGTATCCAGTTGCAGTTACATCTGAGCAATTTCTCAAGGGAAGGGTTTCATTTTGAAAGAAAGACTTCTCTTTAAAGATTGACTAAGAGGGAAGCTACTGTGCAAGTCCTCACAAAGTCATTAAAATTCCATAAGTAGCGTTAAGAAATGGTAAATTCGTAAGGTGAGTCTTCTCTGGTTGTGTTCCCACCAGTGAAGACAGGAAATCTTGTCTTCATAGTCAATAAATAATGAAGTTAGAAACAAAGAAAATTGAACTGTAGGTGAGTGCCTGGATACGACAGGATGAATCTAACGAAAGTTTTCTCATTGAGCTGAGAAATCAGAGCAAGGCCTTTATTTCTGTCAACAAGAACACAGGGAAAATTCAAAGGACGAGGCTGCCGTTTCCAATTGACAGGCTCCATGGAAACAACCTTCTAGAGTCAACAATTTGTGGAGTGGGATCTTGGAAGCAAAATGGACCTTCATTCCCATTAGCAAGGAGACAGGAAAAAGTTTTGTCTGCTTTGGTATTTAGTACTAACAATTCAGCAGCTCACAGGAGCTTTAAAAGGGAGAGGGAGAAAAATCTGCCACATTGGATGTGCCAAGGTAGCGGATAATTTGCATTAAGCAGCCAGATTTCTTTTTTTTTTTTTCCCTTTGGCAATCCGTCACCCTTCACTGGCTTTTTATTTTTTAACCTTCACAACATACAGGGAGGGACCATACGCTCTAAAAAAGCTCATAGCACAGGGGCAGGCGCTGCAGCTGGAGCCTGTTTCCATAAGACAAAGCAAGGTTAGAGGAGGAACTTTGAGGGCAGAGCCGCCTCTTCATGGACCCTGAAACCCCACTGACCCGAAAATAGTACAGAGTAGAGTGTGTATCCAGCTCTAAAGCTGTCCTTTCCTAGCCTCCAGCTCACAGCTTGATTCAGGCTCAGGAATCATCATCATGTATACATAAACGGTGGGGCATGATTCACTTACCAGACGTGCCCCCTGTAACACTCTGCTCATCACTGGATTTAACAGCAGTAGGGAAAAAACGATGACCTAGGGCTGTATAAACAGTCTTTCTATATATAGCAATAATTCATAGCTTGCTTCTGCAGCAAAGCATTTCTGAAGTTACCAAAAATAACTTTATAGAAAGTTTCACAGTAATAATTACTCGAGTAACTTTTTATAGCATAACAGAAAAGTTCCAGATATTTTGCTGCATTTTATCTCATTTCCATTGCGCTTTTTGCAAGAATTTGAATGTGACTTTTAAAGCATAATATTGCATGTGGCAGGTTTATGTCATACAATAATACTATGAATGCGAGTAGAGGTACTGAAGCAGGAAACATGTATAAACCTAAAACATAATAACAGATAAAACAACTGAGTGTTAAAAGGACTTGTGTTAAAAGTCTGGGGGACTTTTCACCTTGATTCAGTGATATGAGGTTAAAGATTTTAGAGTACAGCGTGCAAGGCATGTGCTTTGCAGGAGTGTCTCAGATGCTGAAAAAAACAAGCTCCTTGGTCCTAAGCCTCCAGGTAAGGAAGCGTTCTGCAAATGGTATCGCCAGCAGCCAGCATTTCCCAAAATCTGCAAGTATCCTGTAGTGCACACAAGGGATAAATAAACAATACACAGAAATAAATTGCTTAGAGAAAAACTAAAGGAGATGGAGGATGCTTTGAGCCAGTTAAGCTGGAGAAAATATTTTATGCATGTTATTTCCATTGCGAGTCAAGTTGAGAATATCACTGCTATGGGAAATTCTGTATCTAAAATAATCTGAGCCAGGGGCTTTATTCAAATAACCAGTTTCTGTGTGTGTAGTGTAGCACTCATATTTAAACAAACGTCTCACAAGACAAAGGAGTCCCCAGTAAAAGGGACCTTCAGTTTGCAGTGTGTTCTCTAGTGTTGCTCTTCTGCCGCTTCTTCCGCATTACTAAAACTTGCCTAGGCCGAGTAGTTCACTCGGTCCCACTTTGCAGCCACATGATGTTTCATTCCACATCGCTCATTAAATTGGAGGGCTTCCTCCTGGGCCAGCAACTGTGGGGTATTAGAAAATTGAATAGCAGTAAAACATAGCAAAGTATTGAAATCAACTGCTTTATTCTGACTTAACCACTTGTTTCCTTGGACAGTTTACAGAACGGCAGCAAGAGCAACTCACTCACCCACTGCTTGGGAGCCCTAATCTAGGAATTGTGCTGTGAGGCCCAAAGCCTTTTGGACAGCAGCAAGTAGAGAACAGCAAAATAATAATAATTGTTGTTATTCTTTATAGCTGTCCTCCAGTTCTGAGAAAAAGGCAGCAGAGGAATGGTTTTCTGCTGCTCTTTGGGGATGGTGTCTGGAGTGGTTTTGAAGTTTCCAATAGGAAGTTTTTCCTGTTCTCTTCACAGTTCATGGCATTAAGTGGACATGCAGCAATGGAAACAGCAGTTCAGGGTTCTCAGTGGAACAACTCGTGCAGCAGATCCTTGATAGTCACCAGACCAAGCCACAGCCTCGGACACACAACTGTCTCTGCACTGGTACCTTGGGTGAGTAGCGGGAGTCAGGCTGAGATGAGAGCACGCGGCAGCTGTAGCTTCATCAGACTTGGCGTAGGATTTGTAGTGCTAGGATGCTGGAAGTGTTGTACCGTGAAATGTTGAGACACAAGGAGTTGTGTGTCAGAATTCAGGTGAGGAGACAGGAGGAGTCTCAGATGTGCAGAGATGTAACTGGAATTTCTGGAAAAAAATGCAAATACTTTGTAACACGCAGATTCTAGTACCTGCCCTCTATTCCTCACCTGCTCAGAAAGGCATGTTCCCTTCTACGCGCTCGAAGTTTGTTACTGTTCTTCCAACTTTGCTCTCCAGACTCCTCGCCCTGCAGCCCACTCCCACTGTAGAGAACAGGCTCATGTGGTATCACTGGGATAAGACAACCACGAGCTTTGTTTAGATATCAGAAAAAATGTTGAGGGAAATCTTCCTGATAAGGAAGATGGTTTTGCTTTGAGCGGGATGGAAGCAGCAAAAACCAGGATCCTTCCTGTTAGAACTTTATGATGAGTGGGAAGGTGAGTGACTCACTCTTCACTCGCGTTACAGCTACCCTTTCCTGGCACTTTGGTCAGTTAAAATGGTCCGTCAATTAGACTTTTGAGAAATCTGTAAAGAAAGGCTATCTGTGTTCCACAGGGTTTATTCCTCCTTCCTTCTTGGGGCAGATGCCTTACATAGCTGTGATTTAAATAAGAATGATGACCTCTGAAATACCTGAGTTTGGATTAAAATTCAACCCTTAAGGCCCAGCACTTTATCCAGGCTTGCAGATCTGAACATGAATCCTTTTATTCTTCCCTTTGATGTTCTGTCTTGTGCTAAGTCCACTGCATGCTTTTTAAAATAGCAGTGTCACTTTGCTTTATAGCGGCTTGCACGTTGACAGATACATTCCTGATTTCTTAGTCACACACAGAGTGCGGTGTGAAAGCCTCTCTCTTGTTCTTGTTCACTCCATGCCTAGGAGAATAGAGAGATTTAATGTCACATTTAGTCTCAAAAGCTCTGTCCTGAACTACTTTAAGTGACCCGATTCAGATCTTGAGCACATAATAGAGAAGTTCCCCTTCAAGGGCAAGGAACAAAAGATTTAGCAAATTGCAGTGTCTACACAGACGCTTTATGTTACCCAGAAGATGGCGTTTATAATTATAGCCATTAGCTATAAGGAGGAGGCTTCTTTTCCCCCATTAGTCATTACACAGGACACTAACTAATGCTCTTACCTCATTCTGGGGAAAATGAATCAATTAGAGAAGGAAACATCAAAAATTCATGGGCTGTTCTTCCCTTAAAAAAGGCAGTCTCTGCACCAGACTTTGTGGTTAAGATGCCTTCTCAGGAAGAATCATTTACTTCAGGCTTCCTAGTTTCCCAGCTCCCAGACATTCCAGTGATGTTCATCCTCTGTCAGGCCAGTGCAGGCACCAGCTGGCTGAACTCCTGGCGAGCTGCCTTCTGGCAACCTTTGCTTGCGGATTCTTCTGCCTCTCTGATGAGTACTTGCGCTCTCTGCATGCAGCCTCTCAAGGCATAAAAAGTTTATCTGTCAACATACAAACAACTTGAACAAGAGAAATGTGTCCCCATCCTTGTGGGAGGGAAAATGTTCTTTATTCTGGCTGATGTAGTTTTTGTCTAATGATTTGACTGGCTGCTTTAAGAGATACAGTGAGGGCAAGAGAATGAGGGAAATGATCGAGGACCAGGATGATGCCAGGGACAGGAGCACAACGCAGTGCCTGTCACCTCTAGATTACCAGTCAGCATCGCACCCGTGAGCGGTTGCCAAGCCATCCAAGCCATCTGGCATCAGACAGTGTGACGTGTGCAGGGTCTGTGTTGCAGGAGGTTGAGGTCTTGTCTGTGATGCACATGAAATAAAGCCAACAAGGCAGAAATCCTCTGCCATGTCTGACAAAAACAGCCCTTGCTCTACAGACATGGTACTGAGGTGAGGCACATACTCAAACGAGACCGCAGCTGGACGCAGGTGCTGACACCCCTCCTTCTCCTCACAGCATCTCCGATGCGGACAGGGAGGAAAGAGGTGGTGGGTGCTATGGGGGCGAGAGGAGTGCGCGTGCACACAGGAGCAGGTCACTGCCCCACACGCAGGGGACTAATGCGTCAGATGAAAAGGGAGCTGCAAGTCTGGCACTGGCAAGGGATTAATCTCATTTTTAAGCTCCCTCTTGCTCTCTCCTGTGTACGTTCACACTCTTGCACACACATCCATAAGTATGCCTGCCCTTTGCTTTTGCTGTAAGTTTCAGAACTAATGTCGTTTTAACTTTGTATTTGCTGAATCAAAGTTCTTTGTTTTCTCGAACAGGGGCAGGAAGCAGCGTGCATCACAAGTGTAACAGTGCCAAACACCGCATCATATCACCAAAGGTCGAACCAAGGACAGGTGGGTACAGCGCTCATTCAGAGGTACAAAATAACGATGTCTCTGAAGGCAAGAATGAGCACAGTCACGGCAAGGCCTCCAGCCGGGAGAAGAGGAATGGCAAAGTGGCAAAACCGGTGTTGCTCCATCAAAATAGTACTGAGGTTTCTTCTACCAACCAGGTGGAAGTTCCTGACACAACCCAGAATTCTCCTGTGTCCATCAGCAGTGGATTAAATAGCGACCCGGACATGGCCGATAGCCCAGCAGTCACTGGCGTGTCCAGTATGGCTGTAGCCTCAGTTATGGGAAGCTTGTCACAAAGTGCCACAGTATTTATGTCAGAAGTCACCAGTGAAGCTGTGTACACCATGTCACCCACCTCCGGCCCGAATCAACACCTTCTGTCGTCCGATGCAGCTGCACAAGGACTGGTACTTGCTGTGAGTTCAGACGGACACAAATTTGCTTTTCCAACAACAGGCAGTTCAGAGAGTTTGTCGATGTTGCCCAGCACTGTCTCTGAAGAGCTTGTGCTCTCCACAACTTTAGATGGAAATAGAAAAATTCCAGAAACCACCATGAATTTTGACCCAGACTGTTTTCTTAACAATCCCAAGCAAGGGCAGACTTATGGTGGAGGAGGTCTGAAAGGTGACAGCATCAGTACCAATATAAGGCAGTCTCCCACAGCGGAACGTGGCTTCAATTTTAATACAGCCCTCACAAAAGAAATCAAAACCGAGGACACATCTTTTGAGCAACAGATGTCCAAAGAAGCATTTTCCTCCACTTCTGCATCTAACTCTCTCACCCTCACTACGGGTTCAGGTTTGCTTCCATCTGGAGGAGGTCTGAGTCCAAGCACCACCTTGGAGCAGATGGACTTCAGTGCCATTGACTCCAACAAGGACTATTCCTCCGGTTTCAATCAGACCGTCCAGAGCCCTCATGTTCATCAGACCCCTTCCCCCAGCTTCTTCCTGCAGGATGCCAGCAAACCTCTTCCCCTTGAGCAAAACACCCACAACAATTTGAGTGACACAAATGGCTCCTTTGTGAGCACATTAGGAATCCCCAATGTGAAAACAGAATCCTCCTCCCAAACCACTTCCAACTGCAATGGCACAGTGGAAACCAGAATAGAGTCCACCTCTTCTCTCCAGCTCATGCAGTTCCAAGCGAACTTCCAGGCTATGACTGCAGAAGCTGAAGTTCCCATGGAGACCTCCCAGCCGGCAGAGGGGGGCGAAAATCTTCTTAAATCAGGGGATCTTCAGGGCTGCAGCACAGAACACTACTTGCAGCCTGAGGCAAATGGGGGCATCAGGAACGGGAACAATCTCCCTATTCTCCAAGGAAACATGGTACAAGGACTCTATCCCGTGGCCCATCCCAGCTTAAATAACTCCTCCAACATGGAGCTTAACTTGGACCACTTTGACATCTCCTTCAGCAACCAGTTTTCTGATCTAATTAATGACTTCATATCTGTGGAAGGTGGGAGCAATGCTCTCTATGGACACCAGCTGGTGTCAGGTGACAGTGCTGGACTATCTCAGCCTGAAGACAGTAGCAGAGCGACCTACAGCCAGGCCGAGATGTGCATTCCCTGCTGCAGCCCTCAGCAAGGCAGCATGCAGCTGGGCAGCACGGAGAGCGGCGCCAGCACCATGGCATACATGCACGTGGCCGAGGTGGTCTCGGCAGCTGCAGCACAAGGCACCTTGGGGCTGCTACAGCAGAGCGGGCGCTTGTTCATGGTGACAGATTATTCACCAGAGTGGTCTTACCCTGAGGTAAGTTTAGGGCTTTTACTCACTAACAGTTGCTACCTTATCTTGCATTGCTTTGTTTGTAAGGGTTCCAGGAACGGCTAAAGCCTTTTTCAAGGCTTTCAGACACTTTCCATAGAACCAAGAGCAGCCAAGGCCGTTTAGGTGTCTGAGCATTCTTTTTATTAAGCACATTATTACTGTGACAGGGCTGCTTCCTTCACTTACAAAGCATCTTCAACAGAAATGTTTTGTTTCGTTGAAAATCAAAGCATTCCCCATGTGATGGCTTCATGATGCTACCCAGCTAGCTGTCTGGTTTGATAGAGGAATTTATTTTTTATTAGAGGAATTCCTGACCTGCGTTGCCTTAATGAGGTCAGCATTTACATCCTTCCTAGGGATTATTGAAAATCAGTCGCATGCACCACAACTCAAGATTGTCAGCAACACGGCAACATACGTGGTCATGACCTGGTACCAAAGACAAGGGCCTACAAGGAATATAAATGTTGTCATCTTAGTCTAGCAGTGGCAGTCGTTTCACGTTGTAGCTTTGCAAGCCTGCATGTCATCCCTAGTCTTTTTCTTTTATTTTTCTATGAGGTTTCATTTGCAAGAAGCAAGTGATTTTGAGGAGTGGGAACTATGTAGCATCACAGACAGTGCTTCTGCTTGCATCTGTTTTCAACGCCATTACATTCTTTTTATTTATGTAGGAGGCTCCAAAACTCAAGAAAAAATACGCAGCAACCCTGCAGTCTTTCTGTTGCACTTTCTTTCCTTTTACTGTGCTACCATGGAAACCCTTCTTATTATCCCATTACTACGCTGGTGAATTGACAAACTCCTGCTACCAGAGCATGGATTATTTCTGTTTTGTATGACCGGGAGGGCCATAGGCTCACCAGGACATTTTTCAAAACCAGCATGGGTCCAGGATTTCTTTCTTTTTGCAAGGATTCATGTCTGGAATTCCAGGTTTTAATTTGCAAGGATGTCAGAGTATAGTACACAGACAATTAATTTTCTTTATTGATAGACAGTATTTGCCACGTAGAAGTGAGACATAGTGATGCATCTTTTCCTGCATTTGCAGCTGCTGGAAAAGAATCTCGACTGCTGCTGTGTCGCGTCTGTGTCCTAGCATTTCTGTGTCCTGAACTCACTGAGAATTGAGTCTGCTCAGTGCAAAGTTCTTCCAGCACAGGGCTACGCATCAGATGCTGCTGTTTTGAAAGGCGCTCAAGCCACGAGCTCCCAGGAAACTGGCAGTGACAGCATTTTATACTTTATGCACAGATTTCTCGGTGGGGCCGTGAGGATCTCGTCTTGCAGCAAGCCGAGAGCAGTGCTCCTTTTGGTAGAGAACTGCCCAGAGCTGCACTCTGATGATGTCGTGTCTGGCACATTGTATGTTTTACTTCCTAGTGTTGCAGTTGCCTGGTTGCTGCAATTACATCATAAAAATATGTCATAGCATGCTGTTTTTTTAATCTATAAACAACACATGGACAAATTTATATTGTGAACTCACAAAAGGGGGAGAAAAATCCACGAAAAAGGAGCTCTCATCTCCAAAGCAAATTCTGCCTTGGCGCTACAGGATTCTTGGAATCCAAGCACTGGCTTGTGGCTGTAATAATTGTGCTTCTCTGTGCGGCACGGTTTTCACTTTATATTAGTCTCTGGTGTGTGGTGCATTGGCCTTGCGTAGCAGCCGTCGGGACGGGAAGCCCTGCCGAGCGCCGCAGCTGACGGGGCCCTGAGGACGTGTCCCCTGTGCTGGGTTTCCGCAGGGCCTGGCTGGACGCTGCGTAGGACCAGGCGCGCGCAGAGCACAGACGCTGGGGGCGGAGGGGGGACGCGCTGGTCGCGGTGGAGCGCAGGGCTCGGGGCTCCCCACGCAGGCGCCGGGGCCGCCGCGGAGGCGGCTGTCGCGGGTCGCCGTGGGGCTGTGCCGTGCACGGACCGCGCGTCGCAGCGGGGCGCGAGCGGGGCTCCCGAGGGTGTTTGTGCGAGGTCGGGCCTGTCTCGGCTGCTCGAGCACAGCGGAGATCCCTGCCAAGGGAGGAGAAGGGTCCGGGCCAGGCTCGGCCCACGTTGCTGCTCTCGTGGCTGACAGGCTCTAGTGCAGGGGCTGCCCGGGTCTTGCAGAGCCCCGTTCCGGTCGCCCCTGTGTCGGACTGGGATATCGGTGCTGGCTGGTGCCACGGATCCGTGCTAGCGTGGCGGTTGTGTTGACCAGCATCGCGCTCGGCGCTATTCACCCCATTTCGGTGCACAATCCTCTCTGAGGTTAGAATCTCTTGTAACGCTCTCTTTTTCTCCTTTCCTTGTAGGGAGGAGTGAAAGTCCTAATCACAGGTCCGTGGCAGGAAGCCAGCAATAATTACAGCTGCCTGTTTGATCAGATCTCAGTGCCTGCATCTTTAATTCAGCCCGGGGTGCTGCGCTGCTACTGCCCAGGTAAGGAATGCCTCTCTCCTAGAACTGGTGGCATCAGAGGAAGTTCTTGGCTTCTTAGTGCCATGTGAGTACCTGCCTTTTGTGGAGGAACACGTGGTGAATTTTTCCCATGTCTTTCACTTCCTTTCTTACTGGAACTAGCCATGTCTTGGGCACCCGTGCACCTCTGCCTGCATTTTCAATTAGGTTACATTTGCTGCTATGCAAACAGACCTCGTTTATTTGATGGGATTTAGCTGGCCCACATTCACTTTCAAAGGATGCTGAATGAGAGCTGAAGCTAGGAGAAGCTAGACTTTACAAAGACCAAAATGTTAAATGTCTTTTATCAATGTGCTAAATGTCCTGACTGACCTCATGGACCCCTTCTATAAGGTAGTGTATAAGCATTGAGGAACTTTTCCATTTTCTTTGATCCCTGTAGTACACGAACAGCAATTTAGGGTCTTGATACATAACAGATACATGCAAATATCATTTGGATACCTTTGCTTTCATTTTGAAACAGATTAAACATTAACTGATATTCGGACAGACATTCACTGCCTTTAATTCACCCATATTCTGCACTTTCTGTTTGGCAGTCACACAATGAGAAGACCTCCAGGATCCCTGCCAAGGTTTTGGTGGTGCTGGCACCCAGTACATAACTTAAAGTATTTGCAGAATAACTTAGCTTTATCATTAGGTACCAGCTTCCTGCTGCGTGATTCTGCTCTCTGCCAAAACTGTCTGTTGGCTTAACTCAGAAGGTTACAGCTGTCCTGCTTTAAAATGCAGATTGGCATTTTCAGTTTGTTTAATCACAAAAATATTGTGACTAGGTAATTACCTGCTTTCACTCCCTCTAGTCTTGCCTTGCCCTTTTGCACCTGGGGAGCTCGGCACACTAACACCTGATGTCATTTCTGCAGGGAAACCTCCATCTCACTGCCCACTCTTTCCTTTCAGCTCATGACACTGGGCTCGTGACTTTGCAAGTTGCCTTCAACAATCAGATCATCTCCAATTCCGTGGTGTTTGAATATAAAGCCAGAGCTCTGCCAACCCTGCCTTCCTCCCAGCACGACTGGCTGTCCTTGGATGGTAAGAGGCACCTCGTGCTCTTCAGCAGCGCTCACCGAGCGGTGGGGCCCGTGACGAGTGAAGCAGCTCGTGGCGGGTGCGGGAGGCTGGAAGCGGAGGGGCGGCTGCGCCGTGGGGCAGGGCCGGGGCTCGCCGCGCCGCTGACCGACCTCTTGCTGCTCTTGCTGAAACGTCTCACTGGTTTTCCGCTGTGAACAGAGTAGGGCGGCGTTTGAGAGGAAGGGGGACGCTGGGGTGTTTGCTTCATGTGACTAGGTACTACTTTGGATATCAGTTCAGTAACTTTAAAATATTGCCAGCGTTGCAAAGATTTGAAGTAGCGTGTGTTGCTGTGCTGTTATAGCATGTCCTTTTGTGGCCATGACAAACATAGAAGTGTTTAATTGGAGAAATACTGAACAATGTGGAGCTCTATTCGGAGCAGTTAAGTAGCAGCGTGGGTGGTGCCTGCCTCTTGTTTGGTGGGCCAGCTTGTTCTCTCTGGGATGCCCTGGCAGTAGGAGCTTTCTTCACTAGAACATCCACAGGCGCGTGCTCCATACCATTAGGTACTGTGAGCCTAGGAACTAGTCACAGTCTCAGACCTCTGAGCACCCTGGCACTGGTGATTAAAGAGTTCATAGCTCATGGCTGAAAACGTGGATGACAGGACTGGGTCAGAGGGAGCCACTTCCAAATGGATTATGAGAGAGAAGTGAGTGCAGAACTTCAGCTGACATTGTTGGAGATGACTGGAGGGAAAAACAGCAAACAAAATTTCCTTCCAAACAGCAGCAGATGGGATTCCAGCAGCACGGTGCCTGCGTGCTGGCTCTGTGTTGCTGTGGTTTGTCTGGGAGCTGCTGCCAGGCTCGCTCTCCGTTAGAGCTTGTCCTGACGTGGTAGCGGGAGGGAGGGGACAGCAGCAGCAAACAACTAGAGCTACTGACAGGAAGCAGGAGCGAGGAGGGAGCTGCAGTGCAGAGGCCCTTCGGGGAAGAAGGCTGAATAACTGTACGAACGGTAGGCCCCTGCCTTGAAGCACAGTCCTATGGAGGCAGCAAATTGCCCTCTTATTTACAGAACTCTTTAGCAGGAAGGCATTTGATATATGAACTGGATGTATGCATTTACTTCAGGACAAAAATGAATCCACCTTCTCGGTTCAGTTCTGCAGTTGGCTATTAACCTTTAGCCCAAGTTGCTTTTGTGAAGGAGGCAATTCTCCATCTTACATCTGGATAACCCAGATTACATCTGGAGTTCTTAAATCTCCATCTTACAACCCCAGATGTAAAAGAGCAGGACATGGCGGTTTGATCATGAAAGGGTATGGTGAAAATTAAGCCAGTACATAAATGTATAGAGAATTGCTTCTCTCAGGTATGGATTGCTCCCAGATAACACTAAGGCCGTGGACGCACGTGGAGCGCCGCCTTTGTAGAATTTTCCAGGGATGGGCAGGGAAGCAGCCGAAACTGAGCACGGTGGCCAGCAGGCAAAACCGGGCAGGTTCTGCGTGCGGGCCCCGAGCAGAGGTGCTGCTGCCCACGAGGGAACACTGCGGCCGGGTGAAACCCTGAAATCCGGCCGCTCGGCGGGACCTGCTTCCCGCAGGCAGGAAGCAGCAGCAGAGGAATGTCCTGCTTCTGAATCACTCTCGCTTACTCAGCATATTCTGGAAATAAAGATTTATGGAAGTGTTTTCATAAATATTGATAAATTCTCACTTCAAAAAAACTAAGGCATGTTTGGAACGCAATCTGGCAAGGGATGTTAAAAATAACAAGAAAAACTTCTTCAAATGCATTAACAGCAAAAGGAAGATCAGGAAAAACGTGGGTCCACTGGTGAATGGGGTGGGTACCCTGGTTACAAATAACACAGAAAAAGCAGAGTTGCTCAATGCCTTCTTGGCTTCGGTGTTTACCAAGGGCAGCCCTTTAGAGCCCCAGGCCCTAGAGGCAAGAGAAGAAGCTGGTGGAGAGGAAGACTTGCCCTGGGTAGAGGAAGATTGGGTCAGAGAGCACCTAAGGAACCTCGATACCCACAAATCCATGGGCCCTGATGGGATGCACCCCAGAGTGCTGCGGGAGCTGGCAGATGCCATAGCTAAGCCGCCCTCCATCATCTTTGAAAGATCCTGGAGAACGGGGGAGGTGCCGGAAGACTGGAAGAAGGCCAATGTCACGCCAGTCTTCAAAAAAGGCAAGAAGGAGGACCCAGGCAACTACAGGCCAGTCAGCCTCACCTCCGTCCCCGGAAAAGTGATGGAACGGCTCATACTGGCTGTTGTCTCCAGGCACATGGAGGACAAGAAGGTGCTCAAGAGTAGTCAGCATGGATTCACCAAGGGAAAATCTTGCCTGACTAACCTGATAGCCTTCTATGATGAAATGACCGGCTGGATAGACGAGGGGAGAGCGGTGGATGTCGTCTATCTCGACTTCACCAAGGCTTTTGACACCGTCCCTCACAACATCCTCCTGGGCAAGCTCCGGAAGTGTGGGATAGATGAGTGGACAGTGAGATGGATTAGGAACTGGCTGGATGGCAGGGCCCAGAGAGTGGTGATCAGCGGTGCAGAGTCTAGTTGGAGGCCTGTGGCTAGTGGGGTCCCCCAGGGGTCAGTCCTTGGTCCAGTCCTGTTCAATTTATTCATCAATGACCTGGATGAAGGCACAGAGTGCTCCCTCAGCAAGTTTGCTGATGATACCAAACTGGGAGGAGTAGCCGATACCCCAGAGGGCTGCGCTGCCATCCAGAGGGACCTGGACAGACTGGACAACTGGGCGGTGAAAAACCTCATGCAATTCAACAAGGCCAAGTGCAAGGTCCTGCACCTGGGGAGGAATAACCCCAGACACCAGTACAGGCTGGGGACCGAGCTTGTGGAGAGCAGCTCTGCGGAGAAAGACCTGGGTGTCATGGTGGATGACAAGTTGACCATGAGGCAGCAGTGTGCCCTCGTGGCCAAGAAGGCCAATGGGATCCTGGGCTGCATTAAGAAGAGCGTCTCCAGCAGGTCGAGGGAGGTGATCCTGCCCCTCTACTCAGCCCTGGTGAGGCCACATCTGGAGTATTGTGTCCAGTTCTGGAGTATTGTGTCCAGTTCTGGAGTATTGTGTCCAGGTCTGGGCTCCACAGGACAAGAGGGATGTGGAGCTGCTGGAGAGAGTCCAGCGCAGGGCCACAAGGATGATCAGGGGCCTGGAACATCTGCCCTGTGAGGAGAGGCTGAGGGAGTTGGGCCTGTTCAGCCTGGAGAAGAGAAGGCTGAGAGGGGACCTGAGCAGTGTCTAGAAGTACCTCAAGGGAGGCCGTGAGGAGGATGGTGCTGGTCTCTTCTCACTGGTGGCCACCGACAGAACGAGAGGAAATGGCCACAAACTGAAACACCAAAAGTTCCACAGGAACTTAAGGAAAAAATTCTGAACAGTGAGGGCGACAGAGCACTGGAACGGGCTGACCAGAGAGGTTGTGGAGTCTCTGGAGATCTTCAAGACCCGCTTGGACACAGTCCTGTGCCACGTGCTCTAAGTGACCATGTGTATGCAGGGGGTTGGACTAGATGACCATTTTCTATAGATGCTGACAGAAACAGACTTTTAGAAAAAGCTTTATTTCAGGTATTTTGCAGGAGGGGGAGAAGACGTGGAGAAGTCACAACACTAGAGAAGCTAACGAGCCCCATTTTAGCACCTGCTACGGAAGTAAAAGCATGTAGCGGCACTGGATTGAACAATTAAGAGTTGGGAACTGTCCCCGTGCATCCCTATTTGTTACCCCTCTGTGAAGCACCGGGCTCGCAGGGTGCCGTGAGAGTTGGCACCCGCTGCACCCCTGCGCTTGGCGGGAGCCCCGGGCCGCCTCGCTATGGGGACCCTGCCGCGATCCGGGGGGCGGAGGGCCGCGTTGGCCACGTCCCGCGGTTCCGGGGTTGGTTCGTTGCGTTGGAGCCTTCCCGCCACGCGCGAGAGCAGCGGGCAGCGCGCGGGGGGGCGGGGCCCGCGGGGGGGCGGGGCTGCTGCGCTGCACTGCGGGCGCGCGCCGTTGCCATGGGCAGCGGGGCCGCAGCGCGGGCGGGGCGGCGCCGCCCATTGGCCCGCGCGCACTGTAAACACCGCGGCGGCCGCCAATGGGGGCCGCTGATGTCACCGCGCGGGCCCGCGGTTGGCCGCGGCGCTCACGTGGCGCCGCGGGGGGGCGGGCGGAGCGGGGCCGGGCTGCGGGGCCGCCCCGGCGGACAATGGAGCGCGCCGCGCGCAGCCGCCGCCCGCCGCCGCCCGCCGGGGCCGCCGCGCCCGGGCCGCCTCGGGCCGCCGCGCCCTAGCGGCGCCGCGCGGGGCGGCGGCCCTTGCATGGGGCGAGGGCGGGCGGCTCCGCTGCGCCCGAGCGGGGCGGGCGCGCGGCTCCCGCGGGCCCGGCCCGCAGGCGAGGCGCCGCCAGCCGCCGCCCGCCCGCCCGCCGAGCCGGCTCGAGCGCGCGGGAGGCGCCGTGGAGCCGCCTGGAGCCGCGAGCCGAGGCGGGGCCGCTGCCCCCGGGAGCGCGCGGGCGCCCGGCCCTCATGCGGCCACCTCCCCGGCGGCCGCGCTCGCCGCCGCCGCCTCATCGCCGCTTCTTTGATCGCACGTTTTGCTGTTTTGCGGATTCGCTTACAACTTCACGCAGATTATTTACTGCTAAGGCACGAGGCAGTCACAGCCCTGTAGTTATGAGTCATCCGAAGCTCTGAGCCAGCGCCCAGCCTGGCCTCGGTGCGCGGAGGGAGCAGGCGAGGAGCGCTCCGCTCCCGCTCGGAGCCGTTTGGGCATCTCCGGAGTCGCCGCACGCAGGGCCACGCTGCTGCCCGGGTCCTCGCTGTGTCCTGCTCTTCTGGCAGGTAAACGCTGCTCTGTGTCTGCGCGTCCTTTGCGTGCAGCTTGCGGGCGGTTCAGTGCAGCGCCTGAGTGCCGGATGGGCGCCCTTCCCGCCCGGCACGGCTCAGGGGGGACATTTGGTTCGGCTTTCCTATGGAATAGGTACTGAGCGCTAGCGTGCGCGGTGCCGTCATGGAAGCGCGGGAGAAGGCAGAGCTGGGGCCGCAGCTGGTGCTGTGCCAGGACAGCAACTCCAGCTGGCCGTGGGAATGCCGAAGACGACCCGCAGAGCCCCGGGGGGGCCTGCAGCCCCTTCCCCACTGTGCGGAGCTGCACGGGAAGCCGGCCGGAGCTCTGCCAGAGCCTCTGCAGCCTCCCACGTCAGCCCTCTCGTCCTGGATGTTGCCAGTTCTTTACCTTGGGGCAGGGCCCAGCTGCTCTGGCCCTTGCGTGCCGCGGGCTGGTGTGTGCTGCTGCTCTGAGTTTGAGCGTGTCTGTGCTGAAGTTGAGTGAGCGCCGCGCTCTGCTCTCCCTGGGACAGGACTGCGCCCCTTTCTGCGCCGGCCGCTCCTCCCCTCCCTCTCCACGTGCCCTGGCTGTGGGACTCAGTCGTGTTTCCATCTCCTCACCCAGCCTTGCTGCTCCCAAACCTGCCAAGGTGACGTTACGGTGCAGCCCGAGGCTTCTGAAAGCGCTTCTACCGCAGCAGGACGCACCCAGGAGAAAGGGTGGCCTTTTAGCCATGTCTCCCCTCCGTAATTTCATAACGTGGCTGATGCAGTGCATGATGAGGTTGGTAGCCAGGCCTTGCCTGAGGAATTTAGGAATAAAGTGCATGCCGGTTCTGGCCAGGTTACTGCAAAAATAGAACTAGCAAAGGGACTTGAAGACATCACGCAGGTCGCTCCGAGCCTGGAGGCAGTGTAAATACACACGGACCATGCCTGACCCGTCACTGAAAACTCTCGGGGAAGGATATCTCCTGTGCTCACTAGTTGAGTATTTCACTTTTTTGGTATCTTGCACTATATCTATTTTTTGTAGGAAACAGATGTCATTTCAGATGATTTTATCCCTCAGTCCGGGGATTTTTCTTGGGTTTGCAGTTTCTGTGAGTCGGATGCTTTACTGGGTTTACAGTTCCATGGCACAGGTATAGCACGGAGTCCCGCGAGGAGTTTGCTGCTCGTGGCTCCGTTAGGGTGCTCCTCTGCGAGGAGCCTCGTGGCGCGTGGGCAGCGGCGCCGGCGCAGGAGCAGGAGCCGGCGTGACGCCCAGGCTGCTCTTGGCCCGTGTCTGAGGCTGCGTCCTTTATGGTGCGGCTGCTTTGGTGCGTTTGTGGCCCAAGAAGTGCAGGTGAGTGCAGACAACAGGCCGTCTCTGTGCGGAATCCTGGACAGCACGGGCCATAGCGTCTCTAAGCACTGTGACCTGCTTCTAGAGCTCCAGGCTTACCTGGTATCGCTAAAATCTCCCTCAGTTCGCTGAAGTAGCTGTTCCTGGACACTGCAAATCGCTCTGCCCCTGAGCTCCAGGGAAGAGAAGTCTGAAGAAAAAGCAGGACGTTATTGCTGTTGATATAAAGGCTACCGCTTGGGGAAAGTCTCATCCCTCTTACTTAAGTTTAAAGGGTTTTGATTTGCTGCTAGAGACTGTAGTCTATAATCTCTTACTGTTTAACAGACCTTTTTGTAAAATGAGTCAAGACTGCTACTGAAGTTCATTTGCAGAAATACTTGTTTCTGTAGAGACAGCTCTTCAGAAATGAGTACCTAAGCAGATTAAACTGACGCGGTGTTAGGGAAGGTGCTCGCGGTTTGTGCTGCGCAGAGGGTCCGAGCGAGGGGCAAGCTGACGGCGCTACTGCCCGCGCTGCCCAGAGTTCCGTGCAGAAACGGCCCCGTGGCTGCGGTCACCTGCGCTTCTTGGGCCACAAACGCCTCTAGTTCCCTGGTGTTATTTTCAGGGTGTTTAAGATTCCTTCCCCTTAGGATGTTCGGCTGTTTCTTGTTATGCAGGTTCCCTTCGGAGAGAGTTTTACCTGCCTCTTGACTCGCGCAAAGCTTTGTGTTTTGAGCGCTCTGCGCTGTAGTAAGGAGTTGTTACGAGCTCTTAGCAGGTGCTTCAAGTTTCCTAGTAAAAGCACCTTCACATTTGTGAGTGAAATGATATGTAGTTTAAATTAAGTCTGTTTAGGGTTTTTACTGGGAAACTTCTAATCTGCCTTATTGAGGGACAGTATCCCTCAATCTACGTGTACTCCCCTTCCCTGTATCCTCTGTGCTGCCTGGCACGGTTGTTCGTGCAGCTTCACTGTAAGTTAATCCCCGCAGTGATCCGATCCGCCCTAAGGGACGCGCTGCCCAGCAGCCAGGGCAGTCCTGCCGGGACCGTCTCTGTGGCGCTGTGCGAGGCGCCGGCCTTGCCCGGGCACGCCGTGGCTCTGTGCAGTGTGACCGGTGTACACGGGCCTTCCTCCCAGACGGCTTCGCCGGAGCCGTTTGGCAGCTCCAGGAGTGTTTTATTCATCACTTGCTCTTCTTACCGTGATCGGTAGTAAGCTTCCTGTGAACACGTGCTACAGAGAAGCTCATTCCAGATCCAAAGGATAGTTCAGATTTTAGGGAAATGAAAAAGATGTTTGATTTCTCCTGACTCCAGCCAATTTCTTAGTACGAGTCAAAATCTGGTCAAGCAGCAGTTTCCTTTCTGTCCCTGCTGAAAGTGTTGAGCTCCCTTCAGGCTCTTTGCCCTGTGTCTTGGCCTCACTTGGGACTTACGGTGCTTCCAGTGCAAGAAATCTCCCTGTGCTAAACATGAGCAGTTTAGATTGCCTGTAAATAACAGAGCATAAGAGAAGCTGATTTTGACAACTTGATTTGTATGCTGTTGAGTCTGTCTGCAGTGCCCTGTGGGTGTCTGTCATGGGATCCTTTGCTGACTCGAGAAAAAAAGAATGTGGAAACTGTGTTGATGTAACTTCATTGCCTGCTGAGTAGGTGGTTCTGCACAAGAGTCTAGCAAAATATAAGATATAAGATAAATGGCCTGGGACTTCTCTGGCTGATACCTGCAGTGATCTACCTTAGCCTCGATAGCTCGTATCTTCATTATTGCAAAGGAAATTGTGCACCTTCAAACTCTATTTTTTTTCTTCTTCTTTTAATTTTAATTTACGCTTCATTTTGTTTTGTTCCTTGGTCTTTGCCAGCAATGACTTTTGGCAATTAGAGTTTCCCCAGGAAAACACTTTGGTGTGCTTGACCCCAGGGAACTGGTTACAGAAACGTTGTATGTGGGGAATTTTGTCACTTCTGTCAGTCGTGGCCTTGTTCGAGCCGCTCACGCAGCAAGTTTAAGCACATGGAAGCGGCAGCGTGGGGCTGCTCTGCGCGCTGCCCCCAGCCCTTTGCTGCCTAGGGCTTCCCAGCGCCCCAGGCGCCGCAGAGGCTCCGTGTGTCCCCTCGCTGCGTGCTGGGCGCGTGGAGCTCCGCAGGGTTGGGCTCCGCTGCCCTGTTCGCCCGCGCGTGCGAGCGGCCTGCGCGCTGAGCAGCCTCTGCAGCCACCTGCGGGGAGCGCCCGTGTTCATGGGTGCGGGTTGAGAGCGCATCGGCTCCTGGTGTCTGACCTCCAGGCACCTCTTAGGTCGAGCAGGTCCCTGTGCTGCCTGGAAACTGGTAGTCCTGCCCTAAGTGCTCCCCAGGAGCACTGTCCCAGGGTCCGAATGGGCATACCTGGGGTTAGTCCCATTCACACCGCTGTCTGTTTCTGAAGAAAAGTTCCCAGTGTCTTTCCTTGTTTCCGTGTTTTCAGATGGGGATAGTGATACTGACAGACCTCCCCTGTAGTAACTTTGATCCTCTAAAGAGAAGTGTCCAGGAAGTGTTGAGTGTTCTTGGCTGCTCCATCAGGAAAGATGGGGACTTCCCTCTTTAAGGACAAAAGAGGTGACCTATAAAGGAAGTAAGAAAGAAAAAAAAAGTCTGGAAAATTGACACAAGTGTGGGGTCCACCCATTTCTGTTTGAAAACACTCTCAGTTAGAAAAAAAAGGGAAAAAAAAAAAAAGAAAACCAAAGGTTATCTTAACAGCATAAATCTGTACCTATGTGGAATCATTTTCTCTTGCTGCTCCAGACTGCACAGAAGAATTGCTCTCTTTCGACAACTAAATGGAGCAAGTCCCTGCAATAAGGAAGCATTGTAAAAGCCTGGAGCTTATTGCCCTACAGTAACAGTTTTTCGTACATTTCTTATTTTTAAAACAATGATACTTTCTGCGGTTGCAGCTGGAAACGCTGATACGAGACGTGGTGTGTGTTGCTTCTCGTAGCCGCCAGCGGAGCAGCGTTCCGCGTGCGCCCGCAGCCGGCGCCGCCGCTTCCCCTCCGGGAGCCCTCGCGGCCCCGGCGCACGGCGCGGCGAGAGGGCCGCGCGCCGCCGGCTGCGGACGTGCTCCGCATGGCAGCGGCGCAGAGGAGGCAGCGGCGCGGGCCGCACTGCAGCGCATTGCAGCACTGCCCCCACAAAGACCTGCCGGGAAAACGCGTCTCCTTGTGGCGCTCGGGGACAGGCCGCAGGGTGACAACAACCGACAGTACACGAGGACAGAGCTTTTCCTGCAGCGTTTCCTGCAATCAACACAGCAGCTGAGCTACTAATAAGGACCTAACGCTAGATAGGGGTGTTTGGACCAGGCAAGAGCAGCCAGTAGTGCGCCCGGCTCTGCCTGGGACCGGGTAGCTGCCCACGTGCCCCGCGCGCGCTGCAGGGCAGCCGGGGCATGGCGAGCTGCAGCCCTGCCTGCCGCGGGGAGCTCCCGGTGCTGCAGGACAACCAGGGCATGGCGAGCTGCAGCCCTGCCTGCCGCAGGGAGCTCCCGGTGCTGCGGGGCAGCCGGGGCATGGCGAGCTGCAGCCCTGCCTGCCGCAGGGAGCTCCCGGCGCTGCAGGACAACCAGGGCATGGCGAGCTGCAGCCCTGCCGCAGGGAGCTCCCGGCGCTGCAGGACAACCAGGGCATGGCGAGCTGCAGCCCTGCCTGCCACGGGGAGCTCCTGGCGCTGCAGGGCAGCCGGGGCATGGCGAGCTGCAGCCCTGCCTGCCGCGGGGAGCTCCCGGTGCTGCGGGGCAGCCGGGGCATGGCGAGCTGCAGCCCTGCCGCAGGGAGCTCCCGGCGCTGCAGGGCAGCCGGGGCATGGCGAGCTGCAGCCCTGCCTGCCGCGGGGAGCTCCCGGTGCTGCGGGGCAGCCGGGGCATGGCGAGCTGCAGCCCTGCCGCAGGGAGCTCCCGGCGCTGCAGGGCAGCCGGGGCATGGCGAGCTGCAGCCCTGCCTGCCGCAGGGAGCTCCCAGTGCTGCAGGGCAGCCGGGGCATGGCGAGCTGCAGCCCTGCCGCGGGGAGCTCCTGGCGCTGCAGGGCAGCCGGGGCATGGCGAGCTGCAGCCCTGCCTGCCGCGGGGAGCTCCCGGTGCTGCGGGGCAGCCGGGGCATGGCGAGCTGCAGCCCTGCCGCAGGGAGCTCCCGGCGCTGCAGGGCAGCCGGGGCATGGCGAGCTGCAGCCCTGCCTGCCGCAGGGAGCTCCCAGTGCTGCAGGGCAGCCGGGGCATGGCGAGCTGCAGCCCTGCCGCGGGGAGCTCCTGGCGCTGCAGGGCAGCCGGGGCATGGCGAGCTGCAGCCCTGCCTGCCGCGGGGAGCTCCCGGTGCTGCGGGGCAGCCGGGGCATGGCGAGCTGCAGCCCTGCCGCAGGGAGCTCCCGGCGCTGCAGGGCAGCCGGGGCATGGCGAGCTGCAGCCCTGCCTGCCGCAGGGAGCTCCCAGTGCTGCAGGGCAGCCGGGGCATGGCGAGCTGCAGCCCTGCCTGCCGCAGGGAGCTCCCGGTGCTGCGGGGCAGCCGGGGCATGGCGAGCTGCAGCCCTGCCTGCCGCGGGGCGCTGCGGGAGCTCCCGGTGCTGCAGGACAACCAGGGCATGGCGAGCTGCGGCCCTGCCTGCCGCAGGGAGCTCCCGGCGCGCTCTGCTCGCTGTCAGACCGCGGCAGCTTTGCAGGGGCAGGCAGTGGGTGTAGCCAGCGGACCTGAGCTGTCTCTTGCCACTGCTCTGCATATGGTCGCATATGCAAAGAGACTGGTGTCTGTCAAGTATTTTTTAATGCAAGTTGCATCTTCCTGGGTGAAGTATGTTGGATGCTTTGCCCATCAAGTCAGCAGGTTAAAGGGCCGTGCTGGAAGCAGTCGACAAGTTTGCTGAGCAGCAAGTAGTCCTGCAGCATCCCGGGGAGAGCTCTGTGTGGAAGCAGGTTGCTCAGAGAAGGCTTTCTCCTTTGAAACCTTGTCACTGTTTTCTTGCACAGATTGCCGTTACTGGGTCTGTTTCCAGCGTTGCTGGTGCTCTGCACTGCCCCATCGTGCCCACAGGTACAGAAGCCAGCTGGGACGAGTGTTGTATTTTCCCAGCAGCTTGTTGTATTCACTCCTAACATGACAGCAATGTTGACAGAATCCTCCCAAACCAAAAAAACTATCCCGTAGCGTGGATCCCCTATTATGCGTTAGGAAGAAACTATCTCTAGTCCATACAGTTGTAATGGAGGCAGGTAACATCTGTGGAGGGTGGCCTAGGCGCTGCAGCTTTTGCAGAAAGACCGTCCAGACATTTAACTTCTCGCCACACATCACCCTCCCGAAGCTTCTCCTGGGGGCCACAAGGCAAAAAGAGCCCTCTGTGTTGCTGCCCCTCAGACTGCATTGATCTGCCCTACACACAAAAGGTTTGGCTGAGCTGATCACTGCAGTGCTTTGGAAGGTGCTGCAGGGCAAGTCTGTTCCTGTGCGTTACCGAGTTGAGCAAATCTTTTGCATGATTCGCAGGCTTTTTCCAGTAGGCTGGAGCTCACTTTACATGCAAATATCTTGCTTCTGTCTGTCTTCAAACCAGATAACCAGTTCAGGATGTCGATATTGGAGCGACTGGAGCAAATGGAGAGGAGAATGGCTGAAATGACAGGATCCCAGCAGCACAAACAAGGAGCAGGAGGCGGGGGCAATGGGAGCGGGAGTGGAGGAACTCAGGTGCAGGTATGAACCGCGCTGTGCCCAGGCGCAGCAGCATTAGGCTTTCTGCCCAGAGTTTGTTTTTTGGGGGGTTGGAAAGGATTATAGTTTCTCTTAAAGACTGTGCCTAGGTTGTGGGTGTCCTTAATGACAATTCGCTTTCACTCCAATTTGCCACTGTCTCAGTATTTGTAAAAGTGACCGGTCACCTGCGTAGGGCAGGTTGCCGCTGCCCTCCGTGGCTGAACTGGGATGTGTGTGGTGTTGCAGTGCGTTTCTGGGACTGGGACACTGGGCAGCTGCTTTGAGAGCCGCGTAGTGGTGGTGTGCGAGAAGATGATGAGTCGTGCTTGCTGGGCAAAGTCCAAACACTTGATCCATTCAAAGACTTTCCGAGGAATGACACTGCTTCACCTAGCTGCTGCCCAGGGCTATGCTACACTGATCCAGACCCTCATCAAATGGCGGTAAGACCTGACCCTTTGGACTCTTGCGTTTCCATAAAGGCATCGCAGAAGCATGTATAAGCTGTCCTTGCTCCAGGCGTGCAGTTGTCCCTCACAAACAGTATCTTGTGTCCAGTATGAGAATTTGTCCTGTCCCCTTTTCTGGCAGGACCTGTCTCTCTCAAGAAAGAGAGTCTGGTTGCTGGATTTCTCATGCTTTTAGCCCTCCTCGTGCAGGCACCAGCTGCAGTAAATAGGTGTCATGGGCATGTATGGGCAACAACTTTGCGCTGTGCACTGAGTACAGCTGTAGCTCTAGGAAAATTCCTGACGCGTCTACAGAGCAACGTTTGTTCTCTCTGCAGCACCAAACATGCAGACAGCATTGATCTGGAGCTGGAAGTTGACCCTTTGAATGTGGATCACTTCTCCTGCACGCCTCTGGTAAGCAGGGAGAGTCTGAAGGATCCTCCTGAGGGCTATGGTGTCTTGTTTCTGTGGTGTGCTGTGTGCACGGAAGAGTTAGATGTTCCTTGTGTTTCTTTTATCGTAACATAAATGGTCGGGCATGGCACTGTCTGCTTCCCAGCGCTTTGCTGAGAGAGGCCACCAAGAATCCAAGCCATGGAGTAACTGGAGGAAAGGAAGCAGACAGGGTATATTTTTGAGAGGTCCTTACAGGCTTTCTGTCAAGTTGTCCTGCTTGACTGATGGGCTGTAGAGATTATGCAACATGCTCACCATGTCTTGGTCATTAGAACCATGAGGTCGTATTCACTGGGAATTCAAACAAAAAGCTTAAGTAGGCAGAACCAGAATACATCCCAATTTAGAGCAACGGAATGTTGAGCTTGCTGTTCCTTTCCTTTAGCTCTGTCTGCATGCCTCTGATCTCCAGGATTCCCACGTGCAAAGCTCTTCAGCCTCGGCAGTGATGCCAACATATTCTGCAGTTAGGAAAAATCCTACATTTTTTACTAAGTAAGAAATTGTTGGCCTCATTTGGCAGGTGACATCTCTCAAAGGAGAGAATAACGTCCTCTAATCCTCTCTTATGGCCCTGGGTATAGGAGGGACACTCTTAAAGGCCAGGTGATGATGTTGAAGCACACAGTGGTTTTTCACGTTCTGCTTGTAAGAATAATTTTTGTGTGAGTTGAAGACAAGACTTTCTTGCATTAGCAGGAAAGGAGCAAGAAGACCGGTCTCCTAGTGGGTCATTTCTGTGTCTTTTTTAGATGTGGGCATGTGCCCTGGGCCACATGGACGCAGCTGTTGTGCTGTACAAGTGGGACCGCCGAGCCATCTCTATTCCGGACTCCCTTGGGAGACTGCCCTTGGCTATTGCCCGCTCTCGGGGCCACGTAAAGCTGGCAGAGTGCCTAGAGCAGCTGCAGCGAGATGAACAGGCCCAGCTTGGGCAAAGTCCCAGACTTCAGTGCCCATCGAGCACAGATTCCAGTGCAGAGAACTGGGTGTCCCAGTGGCACAGTGAGCTTATTGCCTCTCAAGAGCCTCAGAAGGGAGTCACTGTGATTTCCAGTACAAACACAGGTAAAACAATCCTGAGGGTAAGTCCTGCTTTGCTGATGTGTGATGTGTTTTTTTTAAAAAAAAAAAAAAAAAAATCTGGTCCAAGGAGCTCACCTGAGTGCCTGGTGCCCCTTGCAACTCATCTATCCATGTTCTTTTTTTCTTTTGTGTCTCCCTGTCGTGCTCTGTACACTTGCATGACTATAGGGAAGAGGAGAGAAGGTCTCTTTAGAAAGATGCGTGTATTGAGAATGGTGGGGGTGGTACCCTCCCTGGGTGACGGTAGTGGCTTTTTCACGTGCCACTCTGTGCCTTAGCACATGGCTTGAGCTTCCACCTGCAGCAGGAGCTCTTGTACTTCCTACTGTGACCACATGGCACCTATTTCATTTTGACCATTGATCTGTTTGTTTCCAGAGCTGAGACGACCAAGATCTGAACCTTCCAGTTACTACAGCAGCGAGACTCAGAAAGATTACCCAGCACCCAAAAAGCATAAACTGAGCCCTGAGTATTTTCAAGCCCGGCAAGAGAAGCTGCTTTCCACAGCACTGAGCCTGGAACAACCGAGTGTCAGAAAGCAAAGCTCCAGCTCCAAGCAATCCACCACCGAGACAATCAGCCCCAGCGAAGGGATAAGGGACTATGGCCAGGAGCTCTCCCAGCACATCCCAGAAGTTACTGGGTACCGGGGCGCTGGCAGCCAAGAAGGAATCAAATGGAACCCAAAAGACATTTATATTGGTGTGTCTGCAGTGCAGGTGGCAGGGACCCAGAAGGGGGCTGCACTGGGGAAGGACACTGTAGCTCATCGGCTATGCCAGCGAGAGCAGATGAATGTGCTGATGATGACTGACAGGGAGATGGTGGATGCAGAGCTGTTGTCCTATAGGGACAATGTAGGGGAGGAGGACTGCTTACACCACATGGATGACTTGCAGGTAAACATAACCATAGCAGCAAGATCATCTGGCCTGAGAGCTCGCTCTCTCTCTCTCCATTAACCTCAGGGAACGTGGTAGCTGCACTAAGGAACATGAAACATAACTGTGAGAAGCTTCTGTGAAGGCCTTTTCGCTGTGTAGAGGCACAGCAGGCCCACTGAGCAGTGCTTTGTAGAAAGAGGCAGTAACTGCAGCGGCCTCATGCTTGCTCCCATTTCCAAGGGGCATCCTTTCAACCGGGGTGCAGGGCTGGCGGCATTTAGGCTCATGCACCAGCATACGCCGGGACAGCGTGCAGAAAGCACCAGATGCTCTGCAGGGGAGAGCTGTGGTAAGATACCACAGCTTGCAGATGGGTGTAGTTCAGAGATCCTGCCTCTTGCTTTGTGGATGGGGTTTGCTTGTTTGTATGGATTATATGTGGGGGGACAAAAAAAACTCTTGAGCAAGCAAGAGTCATGAGGAGTATGTGCAGCCTGTGAAGCCAGCCCGGCGCTCTCAGCAGAGCGCTTCACTCACTCGCACGTTGTGAGTGATCGTGTGTCAGTGATTGTAGATCAGTGGGGGACAAGGGGCACGTGTCAAGGGAAAAGAAGGCAACCCTCCTGCCTCCCCAGGCACGTTAGTAAAGGAGGTTAGCTGTAGCGATGGGTGAAGTAGATTCCTGCCAAACAGAAACTGCTTTTTCTTCGCTGTATTTCAAGCTCCTCATATGCTTGCTTTGGTGGGGGGGGAGGTTCAGCAGGATTCCTGATGAAGCTTGATCCCAGGGGTCACTAATTCACTGTCACTAATTTGCCTTTGTTGTTCTGTCACTCTGATTGCAAAGTCATGTCATAAAGACATGTTTACTACAGCAGAGCAAATATTGCGCAGCCTCAAGAATTTCAGCACATCTGTCCCTGGACACTGACTACCTAACAATGCGAGCGCCTTTTGGTGCCGATGTCTACAGGTGCTATTTCAGATTCCTGTGGCTGTCACTCTGCTTGGCCGCTGATTCATTTCCTGTCCTTCCCCTGGCCTCCTCCAGGAGAGAGCTGCAAAATGACTTTTCATTCGGAAACGAGATATTGACAACTGTCAGCAGCATACAGCAAAGGGTCATGGCATAGGTTCCTCATACACCTTTTCCAGGCCTCTTTTTCATCATGTGTAACTCTGCAGCACTCTCTTCAGAAGAGAAAAGCAAATGACCTTTGGTTAACAGTTTTTTTTCTGTAATGCTGAGAAAGACTGTAGTGCAGCTACCACCTAAGCAGATTCATAAACAAGTATTTAGATCCTTTGGGATAAAGGCCCCTGAAAGGCAGAATAGTTTATAAACTACCAGTGCTGATTAGGTGCTGCTGTACAGCACCAACGCACGGTTGGACTCGGTGATCTTGAAGGCCTTTTCCAACCGTAATGATTCTATGACTCTACTGCAGGTTTTGGGGACCCAGGGACAGGCTTGCTTCTCTCCCTGAGATGCAAACGTGGGTTGTAGCATGTAAGGATGCGGTTACCACATAGTGAATGTTTGCTCTCCGTTCCAGGTCAACATGATGACACTTGCAGAGCACATCATTGAAGCTACGCCTGACAGGATCAAGCGGGAGAATTTTGTGCCAATGGAGACACTGTTGGCGGAGAGAACGGACAGTACTGCCATGAGCACCACGATGAGCTGGCTGGCCAGTTACCTTGCTGATGTCGATCATCTGCCGAGTACTGCACAGATGAGGTTAGCAGCAGCTGAGGAACAGCTCTGGGTTTTCGGGGGATGTGAAGGCTGAGGGGCACGCACTGCTTCTGCAGCCTGCACGTGCTGCTTGGTGGGCCTCACCGCTCTCTCGCGCCTACACATAAGATTGCCAGTACACCTGCAAGCTTGTGGGGAGTGCAGGTGGCTGCAGCAAGCGGGCAGAAACACAAAGTTTCGCACTGAGAGCAGGTTTAAGCACTGCTGCCTAAACTGTCAGTGTCTGTGAGTGTCTGAACTCCCGGCGTGGTGAGCAGTTGTAATTCACTGACTTGAGTTAGCTGATGGCTGTGGGTCTGAAGCAAGGAAATGAAAATATGTAGCTTTCCCAGTGAGTGTCATGCAAGTTTTCATGTTGGGAAAGAGGTGAAAATGTGGCTAACAGAAGTTAAAAAAAAAACGGTTGAGAGAAATTGAATTGAGAAGTCCCTCTTTTGTCAGCAAAAAAAGAAATAGGTGAAATCTGTAGTAGGTAACAGCATATTCTGTAGTACTACAGTCAAAAATTTATAAAAATGCTGAAAGACCCACTAAATCTGAACTTCAGAGAAACATGTTTATTTTTACAGAAGAAAAAGGCAAACATTTATTTCATAGAGATATAAGCGCATTGCATGTGAATGCTGAACAGCAGACAGGCTTCTGTAGTGACAGAATAGTTGTGAGAAGAAAATAAACGTGAGATGTATACGCAGCAGTCAGTCTAAACTTGTCACTGAATTTCCATCTATCGGTCATCTCCCCATGTAAACCTTTTTACAAATGCTACATATGATAAGAGAGGAAGCACGTCTGAAAGTAGAGCAGAATCCTAGGGCCAGAGTTTGAGTTCTCTTCCATTGCCAAGCATAAGGAAGGTGGTGCAAGAGAGGAATTTGGGTTGGAGAGGTGTAGGGGAATGCGAGTCTCTCCCTTGAGCTTAGAAATGTTGTAGTTCTTATTTGTAATGCCAGTGCTGCTGGTTTGTGACCCAGTAATTCCTACTGTGATTGGTGTTTCAGAACTCTGTATAGTGAACCCCTGACCCCCTCTTCAAACACCAGCTTGAGCCCTGCAGGCTCACCGATCAGCGAAATAGCTTTTGAGAAACCCAGCCTTCCCTCGGCCGCAGACTGGTCCGAATTTCTGAGTGCATCCACCAGCGAGAAGGTAGAGAATGAGTTTGCACAGTTAACTCTGTCCGATCATGAGCAGAGAGAGCTCTATGAAGCTGCCAAACTCGTCCAGACAGTGTTCAGGAAATACAAGGTAAGTGGCTGGAGCATCCTATGTCTTTCTCTTTAAGTGGGAGACAGTCTAGTTTGTTAAGAAATAACATGTAGATAAGGGGTTGTATCCACTCCTAAGACAAAGAAAAGAGTTTCTACCATAACTTTTGCAATGCTTCTTGCATTCGCTTGTTGACATTTACTCAGCAACCAGCAAGCCATTATGTAGCATTCCCTCTGTGCTAGAGCACAGCAGTCCCAAAGTGTATCCTAAAAGTACATTCCAGAGGTGTCACTTGGGCACCTGCTTGGTAAACATCAATTTTGAGGGTTTGCCTCTTACATTCACTGTAAATGCCTGGAACAGAATTGGGTCACATACCCTGATGGATGAGATTTAGAAGTAGGAGCTCTTGAAGTGACTGTGAGGAGCTTATCTATCCTGTTTTGTTGGGGCAGTCTGAGTATTTAGTACTTCTTGCTTCTCTGCACAGGGCTGTCCTCTCCGGGAACAGCAAGAGGTGGCTGCTGCAGTCATTCAGCGTTGCTACCGAAAATACAAACAGGTAAATAAGGAAATGAGCTTCTTGAGGAAATACACACCATAGTGTCATGAATGCAGCCCTCTGTAATTGGAATTATGCCACTGTGTTTCTGTATGCCTTTCAATATGCAACACAGACTCCTCAGACCAAGTTAGAAGGGGAAGAAAATTTGGATCCTGTATCTAATCTCAGAGGGCACTTCCTTGAAAGGATTTTGTTTGTCATGATACCTTCATTTTTACTGTGAGATAGAGGAAACTGTTGTGTTTCATATTGGCCTATATATATGCTGTAATCTACTGAGACTGTTTTCTGACTAGTTGCTTGCCAAATTTCATTGTGAAATTGAAGTTGAGCCTCTGACAAGGGTGAAGATGAAAAAAATAGGCTGTTTCATTTTGCACGTGCCAAACTTTTAAACTGCAGAAAAATCTAATGTTTTAGGTTGATGCAAGTTGTTCCAGGACTGAGACTGTTCTCCAAACTATTTTAGAGAGGTGATTTTAGGCTGAGTTCTCAACCCCAGAAAAAGAAGATACTTTTTCCTTCCCCTACTGCTGCCCCCGCTTTATTTTTTGGCAGGTAGAGCCGACATCCTTCTCATGGTACCCCATCAGACTTAGGCTGTCTGATACCTCAAAGCACAGTACTTGAAATGAAAGATGAGATTCTTGTGCTGTTTTGCAACTTTCAAAATTAATTGTTTGGGAAGCCTTTCTGGTGCTAGTAGAGTGCATCACAATTGACCCTCAAACTGTCCTATAGCTGTCATTCTGAAGTGATGCTTCCATTGCAAGCAAAGTTAATACCTTTGAAAACCTGCTTGATAGAGTCTGTCTTGGATCCTGGAATCATTTCTTTTTGAAAGAAGATGGTTTGGGTTTTTTTTTTCTTTTTTTTTTCAAATCTTTATTTGCAGAACTAATATTAACCTTGTATTTTCTGTTTCTCCCTAAGCTTACTTGGATAGCCTTGAAGGTAATACAAATACAAACACTGTTTTGGAAACCATTCCCGTTGGGTCACAAGCTTTCACATTCCGTAGAAACCAGGAGAAGCTGGCATTTAGTGCAATGCTTTAAGAGTATCCACTGGTAAATGCCTGTGGTAGCTGAAGCACTGTGACAAATCAAACCCCTTTTGGGAGTTAGGCAGATGCTGCTGTGCCACAGCACATCAGCAGAAAAATAATATTAATTTTAAAAAGAAAAAGATCTCCTGCTTCTACAGGTGCCTCACAAAGCAGTGCTGGGCTGAGGAGGGGGGGTTCTGAAGTCTGTTTCCAGAGGACAGACCTTCTTTTGTTGTTGCTCTTAGGCTTTCCAAGGGAGCATTCACATGCCACCCATGCAGCAGTGTTAGTAGCGTTCTGCCTGCCTGTGAAAATATTTTGAAAGTCCACCTGTAAAATACCTGTGCTCAGACTTCTTGAGATCACCCTCATGTACATTGCTGCTCATACTGGAGACACAGGTGTTAATGCCAGTCTTAAATTGTGCATGATGAATAACTTTCTCCTGTAAAGAAGGATTTACCAGCAGTGCAACATCTTGCTCTAACCAGATA